>NC_135511.1:2229099-2251599 GCF_051989575.1 Stigmatopora nigra | reverse complement strand
ATATACATATATATATATACATATACATATATATATATATATATATATATATATATATATATATATATATATATATATATATATATATATATATATATATATATATATATATATATATATATATATATATATGTATATATATATGTATGTATATATATATATATATATATATATATATATATATATATATATATAAAATATATAAATTATATATATATAATATATAAATTATATATATATATATATATATATATATATATATATATATATATATATATATATATATATATATATATATATATATATATATAAACTTAAATTAAATAAAACATGATCCTTTTGTCATCATTATACTTGATAAAAAAAATATCGGAAAGTGACACGGAAATGCCCTTAAACCAACTGGAAATGACACCAATGTAACTGGAAGTGAGTTAAGAATAACGAGTAATGAGTTAAAATTAGTTGGAGACCAAAGTAAAGCGACAAAACAAATGAAAACAGCAGTTGTCATACCTGTGGTGGCGGCGGTGGCAGGAAGAGGTTTGTTCTTGTTCTTGCCTTTGGGGGTGGGCGGGAGTAAAGCCACTTCCTCCTGAGGCATCTGAGCCACCTTCTGAAGAAAGATCTTTTCCAGCGCCTGTGCCATCAGCACAATGTCGTCTGTCGGCTACACGCAGACACATGCCAATCAAAGATTAGTGGCTGAAGCAAACACTCACAGAGCGTTCTTTAAGTGGCAGAGGTTGACGTCAAAACCACGACCCTGATTCCAAGCATCACAATTGACGCACAAGACGATAATTCATCCATCTCTAGATTACAAGCAGATTTTTTATCAACTGAGGACCTCTCTAATAATCAGTTCATGTATAAATGACAAATTGTTTATATAATCGTATCACTAATTACGAAATTAAATGGTTCCAGAACTTTTGTCGGATGATTAAAATTTCACTCAATAAAAACTACCAACTAAACCCTTTTAAATTTATCAGTGTTCCAATTTTGTGGACAAGATACACAAAATGAGAAAATATTTAATAAGCCATTAATATGAATATTAAACGTGCAAAATCTATTTGTGTTGAAGTGCCGATCCAAGTGTCAGACAGCTAATGTTAGGCAAAAGAGACAGCACACGAACATGGACACATCTAATAAACATTAAGAATTCAGAACATTACTGTATTTTCACACCTATAGGGCACATTTAAGTCTAAAATGGATAGGGGCACCCAATCAGTGGATGCCCCTTGTTTATGCACGGATTTCAAAACACTGTATGACCTAACCGCTTGGTCCACTGGTTTAATTTCATGCTGACACGCTACATTTTGCGATCGGATGTTCACCATAAAAATCCCCCCAACCCCTCCCCACATATTCCAAGCATTATGTTAAATCCATTCAAAACTTTCCAAATGAGGAACAAGGCAGTTGACTTCCGTGCGCTCGTAGCGCTTTTAAGCCCCATAAAAAGACGGACGAGTTACGTGAAGATTTGGAATCGATTGTCTGGGCCAAAGAGCCGGCGAGCACAGTAGTTTGAGCCTTACGGCAAAGCTGGAATCACCATTACGAAACCCCACGGTAACAAGTCTGACCGTGACAATGAAATGGAACCCGGCATTGTTGGCGAACTTGCCCACTTAACTCTCTCTGAACTCTTCATCTCCCAGATGATGGGGACTTTGACTGATCGAGATTTGTAAATGCTTGAATGCTTTAATTTATATTTTCGCGAATACACATTGTCAATACATCAAAATCGAACTCAATTTCGCTTCTGTTGCCATTTTAAAAATATATGCTTGCATGCATGCTAACATGTGTCATGCTAGCAAAAAAACATTGCAGTGCATCTTTTGAAACTAAGCGCATTTTTTAGTGACAAAAAACTGAAAATACAACCGCAACTGAGATGGGTGGTGCCTTTTCAGGCGGTGCATTCTAGAGGTGTGAAAATACGTTACATTGAACTTTTAATCTTTTTCATTAACAATTTGACTTCTTTGGCCTTTTCAACCATTTTATTTATCGCCACTGATTCTTACCTGTTTGGGTTCAGTTTTCCCTCAGCACCGCTTGTTGATGGAAGTTTAGAGAAAAATCCATCTAAAGACAATTGCCTTTGATGATTTTTAATGTGTCTAAAATGCACAAGACAAACGTCGTCTCAGAGGGCGATTGCACGACCAGGGAATACATTTTGAGGATGTTTTTTTCCATGAAGTCAGAATGTTTGTAAAATATCTCCCCCATTTCTTGTCTGATTTGTGCAGTAGAAATGTTGGCTGCTTCTTCCCCAACCGCCTTCACGTTGAATTCCTCATGTATTCCCATGCGTTGCATTAGCTCTTGCTTCGTTGAGTTTGTTTTGGTTCCTCTCGACCAACTCGTCAATGTCCTCAATGATCACCAGACCAATCCCCTGCCGCCGCAACAATTTCACCCATCGCAGGCTGCGGTTCAGGTTGAGGATCGACTACGAGTCCATCGAAGACCACAGCTTCCTCAAAGCATAAGTTCAAGCACACAATGGCGGTCAAACGGACAAAAGACATGGCCGTGATAAATGAAGAAACGTGAAGTAGGATCACGTCTATAATGAGTACTATACTACATGTTTTTCACAGTGTATTTATGAAATAGTCCTGCCTCTACTAACGAATGCCCCTTAGTCAAAAATTCTCAGATTACCAATGCTTTTATTCTAGAGTGCTTCGAGGTGTGAAACAAGATCCAAGTTACAAAATACCCAAAAAGTAAACGCATATCCTTATCCGTTATTTTATTTTTAAACTGTCGCGGATGCATTTATTGTCACTTCAGAACCTCGCCACACTTAACTGGGCTCGCATTGGCTCGCTCAAAACAACTACTATCCATGTTTTAAGATTCTCTTCCGTACTTTTGATCGCCATTCGTCGTCACGGTTTTCTGACAGTTTTTTTGTTTGTTTTTCCACGATAAATCTGCTTTTGTTTTAATCATCATGCCTCCCAAGGAAATTACCAGTGCAAATGAAAAGATGTGGATGATGAATTGGTCTTGAGCTTAAAAACGAACTCTATTGTAAATGGAAAATCAAAGAAATGCTGGAGAAATTTCACTAATTTTATCTTCATAGAAAAAACATCCAGAACGTGTTGACGAGTTGTGCGATTGCCCACTTTGACGACGTTTGTTGCATTTTCGAAACATTAAAAGTCGTCAAAGGGAATCGTCTTTCGATAGTTTTTTCCCTCCAAGCGCTTATCAACCAGTTTGGCAGAAGGGAAGCTTCAAATCCAAACAGATAAGAACCAGTAGCGACTAATAATATCATTCTATCATTTTAAAACATCAATACAACATTCTTTTGAATTTTCTCTCATTTCGGGTTTCTCACCTCTCATACAGAATTGGGACTGACCAATTTAAAAGGGTTTACTTGGTAGTTGTGTGAGGAAAGTGTGACAAATTAGAGAATGTATACAACAAGTACTGCTCTAACGAAATATTCAACTTACGATAAAAGTTCTGGAACCAAATTATTTCGTAAGTAGACGTACGACTGTATTAGTTACATGCATGTGAAAAGACTAATTAACTATTACAATTAATATGATTTATATGATCTATGAATAAAAAAGTTAATACTTTAAGTACTGTACTCAGTGAAAGTAGTTCAGCTTTGCTTGATCTAATTGATTAAAAAAAAGGTTATTGTGAGCTTTAGCCTTGATCCTCTTCAGATTAAAGAGGCATTGGATCGATGGAATCTTCAGGGGGTCGCGTAGAGGAAACAGGAGCTTCTTTCTGCCAGAGGTTTTCGTCTTGTTTTTTTCTTGGGCTCATTGGCCCCGGTTGCTTAGAAAAATTTTCAACAGCGACTCTAAATCCAAACAAAGCTGGAATAGGCTTGGCATAGTCTTTCGACACGTGCGCGATGGGAAATTCACTTGCAACAAAAAAGGAGAAGGCAAAAGGTCGTCCTTCTCGGCCATTTATATTATTCGGCGCGTCATTCCTTTTCTACTGTGAAATATGGCTTCTTCAGCGCTGAGTGCCACCCAATTTAGCGCCGAAGTGGGGCCCTGACTTCCACCATTTTTACCCCCCCTTTCGGTTGGGAGTTTCAGCGTGAATTTTGCCATTCTTATGAACTTTTAACACTTAATACAAAAGAATTCGATGTACAGGAGGATGACAGTAAAGGCATTTTTCATTGAGGTGGAAGGACGTGGGTGTACGTTTGGCAGATGATTAAACATAAGTACACATGTAAAAACAACTAAAAATTGTTATGTTTGATGAAATATGGATGCAACGACAATACCTTTGACTACGTATTGTAACAATTTTCCTAAAGAGCACATGGTATTCGTCGTCGAATTTCACAGATAGTGTAGACCAAACATGGCCACAAAAACCTAAAACTGCAATGTAGGATTACCTATATTATTACTACTATACTACTGTGATCTTTCTTTACCTCGTGGCTTCCCTACATAACACTTTTTTCTGAAGAAAAGAGTTCAGAAAAAAGCTAAATCCACGATGAAACTCGCATGGGGAAGCCACTTCCCCATCTTTTGATTCCCACTAAGAAATTGGAGGAAGACAGAATACTTTCATTCAACTCAGCGGGGTGGAGAAAAATGGCAGGCAGTGGCCGTCCTTTTTATCCAAAAATAGAGGTTTCTCAGCGGCCAAGAGCCCCTGAGAGGGTGATTTTTTTTTCCCGAAATGCAAGCCCCGGGAGACATTATGGTGCAGGTTGTGGTCGTAAAACCAAAAATAGGCCACACACGGCCATTTACTATAAAATGAAAAAGTTGGTTGAAATAAACCCATTTTAAGCCAAGTTGAAAGTTTTAGATTTTTGCAACGTTTTCAGAACATTTACATAAAATGGGGAAACACCTTGATATCAAATAAGATAAACATTACAGGCTGTCCTCAATTGAGGACAATGGGTTAAGGACATTTTCAAGATGGCTGCTCTTTTAGCACGGGTATTTATGAGGCATTTAAAATAAAAATAAAAAACACCAAGCATAAATCAGGATATGGATTCTGGACCATTTAATGGATAGGCTTTGTGTTGTATTGCATCTGTTTTAATTTGTTCCAATCCTCTGAAATAAAACACCCAAAAAAGGATATTGGAATGGAAAAACATTTTTATTTGTCCTAATTTGGCATATATTAATAGAGTAACAAATAACTAGCGGTTATGATGTTTAATAGCACTAAAATTAGACAGATTTTGGAGAAGAGTGAGAGGCAGAGACTTTTTGCATAAATTAAAATGAACTTGGAATATGATACTGACACTCAAAACCTTACACCAAACTTAGTTTTTGCCTCCACCCTGAATTTCAGCTGGTTTTTAAAAGGAACCTATCGAGGGTTGTTTGCTTTTGTCGTCCCTTGAGAATATTCCAAAAATGATGCACAAATATCCTCACACTAGGACAGGGGTGGGCCCGGGGACCACATTGACTTTAAAAATTTGACAGATGGGCCGGGTCAGCACAAGATACGATGCATATAAAAAACTGCATCCGTTAACAGTACATATGAAACTTAAGTAGGACTAAAGTATTAACAGACTCATCACTCATCATTAAAGTAAAAACACCCTACAGTCCGAGACCCATTTTGATTTTATTCCTAGTGGTTACCACTCGCTTGCTGTCCATGGAAAAGGATATTAATATTGTTTTCCGAATGTTCACGTCTTTCTTTATGTAACGCAGAGTAGGATCAATTATATCGCAATTGCGTGCTACATGGGCTCACTTATTGCCCGTCTTCAGCATACCTAGCAACTTCAATTTTTCGGACGCTGTCATCATATCTATTTTTTTGTGGGCTAATTTGATGCCTTAGATCACGTGTCAAACCGATTACACAAAGGGCCAAGTGGGTACAGATTTTCCACTTAACAATTGGAGATGACACCTTGGCCCTATTCTCTTCTCTTTCAACTGTAATTAGTTGTGTAATATAAGATTGTAAGATAAGAGAAGTCGCATTGCAATTATTTGTTCATATTATATCCGTTTTTGTAAGTATAAAAACATTGTTGTCATGCAAACATTACCCTGCGAATGGTTGACATGTCAGCACAAGCATTTAACTGTCTGACACTGATTAATCCGCCCTTTTCCCCACAGATGACTGAACTATCAGCCCTAAGTTTGTTCATTGCCATAGAAATTGCTCTATCATACAAACTTTACCCTGTGAATGGTTGACATGTCAAGTACTTATTCTGACCGTTTAATTAGCCTCTGCCACTTTTGTCTGTAAATAGATAAGACTCACCCACTGTTCATTCGGAGAGAGTTACAGGGACGACAGACTGCGTTCACAGTTTGAGCTCTCCCCCATTCTGCAATCTGGTAATAGACATATTTCCTTTAAATTGGTCTCACTCTTTCTGTGCCTGCTCCTGAAGCTGTTTTACAGACCCAACATACTTTGGTGCCAAAACCCGGGACCCAAAAAGCCGACAATTGCCGGAGCGCCGACGAAGCGCGATGAAGGCCAAAATCAAGACTGTCGACAGCATCATCCATTCCTCCTTTGAAAGGGTCAGCCGGACGACCGTTCCCTTTCCGCCCTGGTGATCCGGTGACGGGCCCTTCTGAACCAGGGCAGGCTCGGAAAGAGAAAGATAACTTTACCCTTTGATTTCTGTCTCCGTGAAGTGTGATAATTTGAATGAGTATTATCACTGCGGTTGTGTTGAATGTTTGAGGTCTGGACCGACGTAGGTAGAACACGAATGTTCGAGGTCTGGACCGACGTAGGTAGAACACGAATGTTCGAGGTCTGGACTGACGTAGGTAGAACACTAATGTTCGAGTCCTGGACCGACGTAGGTAGAACACGAATGTTCGAGTTCTGGACAGACGTAGGTAGAACACCAATGTTTGAGGTCTAGACCACCGTAGGTAGAACAAGAATAGAGTCAGTGACTCCGCTAAGAGACAAAGTCAGGGACATATGGTCTTGGGTGATCAGATATTGGGTGAATCACAAAGTATTGAAATCAATTCGGGGAAATTTAGAAGAGAATTGTTGTTTAAACTATTAAGTAAGGGATTAATATGGGTCGGAAAGCGACAAGGGAGATGGGTTTATTGCCAGACTGCAAAAAGGAAATTGGGAGGGTTACCGGATGTGAAATATATGCGGATGCATTGTATGGGAAGTGAACAGAAAAGATTTTGGTAAGGAAATTGTTGAAGAGTTTGCTAAGTGAATAGAAAAGTTTTGTGAGTATGAAAAGATTATTGCAAGTGAAGAGAAAATAAGGTTTTGGAAAAACAGCTGAAGGTGTGTGGAGAGTTCACTTGAGGTGCAAAGGAGTTAAAAAAATTTGTGTGCTGTGTTGCTACAAGAAATGCCTCTTATCTTAAGTAAACATCGTCTCCTTGGTGAGACGAGTCGGTTGCAGTAGGACTTCAGCCACTGACTTTAGCTATCCTTGGGTGGGTTAGCAATCTGGGGTGATTTGCGAATTAGATCTCAAGTATTAAGAATTATTGGGTTATTAATGATAACAAACAGGAAAATAAGACCGAATTGGCATTCATCATCCAAATAATTACGTAAATTGTACCTGGCTGGCTTGGATGAAATAATTGATTTGGGATAGACAATTTCCCGACGACTGAAGAGGCATGGAGTGTTTTCAGTGCTTGCAAGACAGTCCCTGTTTTGTCCTGAGCGGGTGAAATATGCTTTGGCGTGGGTCAGAGAGAATTATTAAGAATATTAATGATATACGGATCGCAAAAGCATCAAACAATTGATGTCAACCAAATGACGTTGACCTATTTCCTTTGGGAATGATTATTGCTTATAAAACAGCAAAAGGTGCTGAGCTGCCAAAAAGCCCAACTGAGGATGGCGGTTTCCACCGGTAGGGATTCTAGACTGGTTGAACACTAAATTTCCCTGATTGTGTGACCTTGAATGATTGTGTCTTGTGTTTTTGATTGGCTGGCCACCAGGATATAATAAATTTATCAGATATCAAGGTGGAAAAGGGTTTTGAAATTTGAAATAAATTTCTCAAATTGCCAATGAGCGAGCCCTTTTCAGGGATGGCAGCAACAAATTATGGAAAAAATATTTCAAATTTTTTTATGAAAATACAGCAGTACTCCAAATGTGAAACTTGACGTGGGCGATCAGATAACCTGCTCTGCGAAATGGGGTTTAGAGGGCACTGAAAAAGAAAAATCTTTAAGGAAACGCATTGAATTCGGGTTAGTAGAAGTAGACTGTGCTTCTCAGCAGGAAACGGACCAACGGTGGTGCCAGGAGCCTGGGTGCTCAACCTACAGTATAAAGAAGAAGCACTAGCACAACCCAAAGTGGGAACGTCCATACCAAGTGTTGCTAACCAACCAGCAGACATGAAAATAGCCGAGAGGGGATGTGGATCCACCTTTTGCACTGTTAGAAGGTTCTCTCAGTTGAAACATTTGAGGAGACAGGTGAAATAAACTTCCTGCCGTAATAAAACGTAACAGCAACCACTCTAAAATTGATTAGAAAGACTATTGCTTATCGAGCAATGCCATAAACCATATGGAACTCTTTTATCCTACACACTGTTCTGAAATCCCTAGTACCATTTGTAACTGTTATTGCTCTTGTGCTTATTATCCTATCCAGTTGTTTACCCTGCTTCTCAGCTTTGATCAAACATACCATTAATGCCAGTCGAACGTACCATGATTGTTGAAACCCAGCTAATGCTAAGTCGTATACACATGCAACAATTCATATCCCAATCTGACCCTGATGTTGAGCTACTGCCTGACACCGATTAATGTCTTTCCTGTTCTGAGACACCAGACCATGAGGCGATCGTCCCAGGCGGGAGGTTCAAGGGAGGAATTTTCCCTCAACTGGCGTGAGAATTTTCGCCCCCTTCTGGTCGGTCTAAACTCCAGCTTAAAGTAATTTGTGAAGAATTTCCTTTCAAAAGTAGCGTCGCCAACAGACGAGGTCCTGATGTGTTTTAACTCACAACAGGAGCGAATTGTAAGATAAGCCGACTAATCCACTGCAATTGTTTCTTTATATTGTATCAGTTTTTGCAAGTATAAAAACATTGTTGTCATACAAACTTTACCCTGTGAATGGTTGACATGTCAGCACAAGTACTTAACAGTCTGGCACTGATTAATCAGTCGTTGCTCTGTTGTCCATATATATATACACAACTCACCTACTGTTAATTCGGAGAGAATTGCAAGGACAACAGACTGCTTGTTTCAGTAGAAACCTAACTGGTCAAACTGTCTGTGCTGTTTCAGTGCCTAGTGGATGTCACTTAGGAGTCATTTTCAACAGCCAAATGAAGCTGGAATAGGCTCAGTGCAATCTTTCCCCACGAGGTAATGTGCGCAACACGAAATAAAAATTTAAGGAAGTAGAGAGGGGAAGACGTCCTTCTGTATAATTCAGAACCTATATTTCGCTTCTTTAGCGCCAAGCCACGCCGTCATCGAAGACTAAGCGGTGCCTTGACTTCAGCCATTTTTCATCACCTGCCGTCCACTTGCGAATATCAGTGTGAATTTTGCTATTTTTATTTGGAGACTTGATATAAAAAAAACGAAATGGACTTACCCTGTGATGTGGTGTAGGATGACAGTACTACACCCCCACTACTACCACTGCTTTTAATGATCTGGTGCGTCTCATGTAGTCATACCACTACTTCATATGAGAACCAGATTGAAGTTACAAAAAGACAATACATTTCCTGTATTTCCGGATGCATTCCTTCTTGCTTGACAAGTTCACTACACTCTCATTGGCTCTCACAACAAAAACTCAGATGTTTCAAGATTCTCGTGTCCGTTTGAACACCGTTCATCCTTGTGTCCTTGAACTTATACTTAGAGGAAGCTATGGCCGAGTGGCTTCGACATACTCGCAGTCGACAACAACTCTCCAGGTTTCTAGATGCTCTCGTTTTTTGACAGCTGTTCGTCATTGTGTACTTGAACTTATGCTTGGAAGAAGCAGTAGCCGTCGAGTGCATTTGACGTACTCACATTCGACCCTCATTTGAACTGCAGCCTGCGCGCAGTGGGCGAAGTTTTGTCCCAGGAGCAGGCGATGTGGTTGGTGGTCATTAAGGAGGACATTGACAAGTTGGTTGAGGCACACCAAAACAAACCTTCAACGGAGCAATAATTGAGTTCATGAAAAAGTGTTCACGAGTCGTGCAATCATTCAGTTGGACAACGTTTGTCTTGTGAATTTTAGAAACATGATTAGAAGTCATCAAAGGCAATTGTCTTAAGATTGATTTTTAAACAACAACAAAATGAGAAGCAGTGGGGATTAAAAAATGGGTGAAAATTAGATTCCAAACAAATCATAAACCGTTAATGTAAAACATTAAAAGTTCAATGTAGTGTGAGTTTTAAATCCTTACTTTGTGTGCATGTGTTAGTGTGCTGTTGAATTTAGCGCATAAACAAGGCGCACCGATTAATGGGGCAGCCCGTCCATTTTAGAGAAAATGTTACTTTTAAGTACGCCCTATAGGTGTGAAAACACGGTAATCTTCTGATTTTTTTATTGTATGTTTGTTAGATTGTGTGCATGTGTTCACTGTTTTGCCTTATGTTAGCTTCCTGAGACTTGCACAAAAATAGATTCTGCATGTTTATTATTCATTTCAATGGCCTACTAAACAAATTTATGATCATGTTCTCTCATTTGTGTCTTCATCTTTCCCACAAAATTGGGACATTCACTAATTCTAAAGAGTTTAGTTGGATGTTTTCTGAGAACCGTGCAAAGATTTCTAGAATTTACCGAATTTACTCGGACAAAAAACGACTGAGTCGAATGTACGGCTTATACACGCATAAAAACACGACTTGCAACAAAAAAAGCAATTTGACGGCGCCGTGACATGATGACATCACGACAAAAATGGCTGGCGACCGTGCGTGCGCCGCGACGTTATGATGCAAGCGAATGCCGACACAGATAAAATGTCAAAGAAAATTAATTTTCACTTCATGAATTTAACTTCATTAAATTCATGAAAAAACGTATCTTGCGTAAAACGCAAAACGTTCCCGTCACTGCTCGCTAAGGATACGGCCATCTTACTGTAGTTAAACGTGCCGAGACTAGCCAGACCTGAGTGCACTTACTTGTGTCTGCTGTTGCTCGCTCAGGCGCCTCCATCATACCATAGGTACATGCACTGACCAACGTTTACCATGACAGCACATCATCTTGCAGTCGATTGTTAAAATATAAACATTGATACCTGCGTAATGTGTATGCTATTATTGCAACCAGACACATGGTGAACACTACGTATAGCTATGGGCATATTTCCTGGTTGTGCTTAAGTTTCTTACTTTGCAAACACCCTCTCCCTTTCGAGAACACAGAAACAAAACAAAATTCCGCTTTTTTTCTTTTTATTTCTTGTTCGAAAGTGACAACTATTGCAGTAATATGAACCATCGAGAAAAAAAAATTGAGATATTTTGACAGAAGGAATTTGTAAAAATGTGAAAGAGGTATGGTTGAACACGCACATGCTGCAGCAATTCGACCCGACACACAGAGAGAACACGGCACCGTTGAAATCTTCTGCTTTCCACTAGGAAAATGGCAGAAGACTCAGCACTGAAGAAAAGAAATGGCGGGCAGCCATCATTTTTAATCAGAAAATAGAGCTTTCTGAGCGGACTGGATGTCCAGGAGCTGTGCTGAAAGTGGATTTTAATCAGAAATGCGAGCCCCGTGCAACCTTAGGCCGTGGCACTTATGTGAAAATAAAAAATTGCACTGTAAATTGGATGGCAGAGAGCATCAGCGAACAGGGATTTTTTCTTAAATGCAAGCCCCGGGCGACATTACGGTGAAAGTATAATTTCCCGGCGCGTCGGCCGACAATTCGACGGCCTGTGCCCCACAAAATTTCAAAGAGAATAAGACACACCCTTAGAATTGTTGTATTTCTCGCGTATAAGCTGCCCCGCGATTCACAATTTTCACCTCCATATTGATGGTTTTATTAGGGAGTAAAAATGTCTTACTTTGAAGGGAAAATCTTGAGAAAAATCATCACGTGTGGCATTTCTGAGATAGTTTATGAATCAAAAGCACTTTATTAGGGTCAATACCATAAGCTGATATGCAAAATATCAAATTATTCAATTTGAAAAAAGGAATGTTTATCTTGATGGGAACCTAATGCTTTCTAATGACAGAAATTGCAATTTTCTTACCAGAAGTTCAAGATGTTGTGGCAGCCATATTGCTTCTAATGTCAAAATATCTCAATTGTTTTGATAGTTCATTTACTGCAATAGTTGTCACTTTCAAACTAGAAATATAACAAAATCAAAGTGGAATTTTGTTTTATTTCAAAAACAAGGCTACTCGTGTCTAGCCAACAAGAGCACATTTAACTAATAAAGACGGCAGCGCCCTAGTTAAAATTGTGCCGCCCTACCCTAGGTCAGAACGGCCACGCCCCGAGCGAGCAGTGACGGACGGGCAGAAGTGAGTGTTTTTCTTGAATTTCATTCTTAGATGAAAAAATTAATTTTGAAATAAATGGCCGGATTGTCTTGCATTATGGCGTTGTCAACATGCAGTTTCATGTCGACTCTTAGTACACATAAGCCATCGATTCAGTCATTTTTGGGTGACTTATAACCGAGTAAATTTGGTAATGTACACTATTTGATAATTGGACTAGTTTACTTGTATTTTTATATATGCAAGAAAACGTATTGTGGTAGTTATAATCATACTTTGTGTTTGATTTTTGTTTATCACGGCCATGTCTGGTCAACATTTATCGCAATATTTAAGGGATTACTGGAAATGATTACTCAAGTATCCAAATAGCTATTCACTAATTTGAAATTTGATTAGCGGGTAATTAGCCCCCCGATTCAAAAGGGTTGTATTTCTAACCCTTATGAACAAATAGGGTAATGTTTCTGCTGTTCCAATCGTAGTTCCCACCCCTTACAGCATACAGTCCATCACACCGAGACATGGCTTGATAATTGCCGATATGACCCTTTCTCGCTAACTTGACTACGTAGGTTGCGCACCTTGTTGTAGATGTAACAGTTGGTGAACATGGTGTTGAAGTCTTGCATGGCCTCACTGGCGCTCCAGTAGTAATTATTCTCCAGGCGCTTCTTGATGGTGCCCATGTCCATAGGGTTCTTGATAACCTTATGGTAGTCCTGTACCCACAACAAGATGCTCAGCTTAGCTTATTTCCATGGCGTGATGTGACTGGACGTACCGCCAGGCAGAGCTTGATGGCATCCACAGGCTGGTAGAAAGGCCACGCGAACTGATGCTTCCACAGAGTCTTCACCACCACATTCTGCATGTACTGCAACTGGTTCGTCTTCCTGCTCTCACAGAGAATTGTGCCCGTTAGCAATGTATTCGCAATGAACTGTTCTTTAAATTAAGAGTTGTCAAAAATATCCAAATTGAAATGTCATATGTGGACAGTATTCAAAAGTACTTTACTAGTATTTATTTATTTACTTGTTTTAATCACTGGAATTATTTTGTCATGGGGTAAATTAGATTTTTTGCTACTCTTGAATATTTTGGCCTTTTCTTCAAACTTGGTGGCCATTGAGGCCACTGGAAGTCCAATCCATTTTGAGTGAAAGAGCTGACAATGAATAATTGAATGTTTATTCACTTCCGTGCTGCCTTACAATAGAAATGGATTTGACGTGGACTATTAACAAACTGATTCCAATTCATGGCAGAAGCATAAAGATGCCATTGGGGCCATGGTCCCATCAAAATCATTACATTGACATTAAAATGAACTCATTACTAATTTCTCAACCAATTAAAAAAAATAAAGATTATTCCATCAATGTCTACCATATAGACAACGCGAGATATTGAAGGCATTTAAGAGGTAAGAGGTCTTGCGGCGAAAGCAAACGTTGATTGAAACGCACAGAGAGCGCATGCATATTCCACACGAGAATGCAGAACCTGCAAGCTCAGAAGTGGGAAGGGGATGTGCTAACCACTCTGCGACCCATTGTCTTAGAAGTGATATACTAATTTCAAATCATGGCACAAGTAAGAAAAAAAACATGGCTTCATGGCAGCTATGTTGGTAGAGGCGAAGCGGAAGGGTTTGCGCAAATGAATGAATTCATTCACTGCCACCCTCCCACTTCAAATTAATATTACATCTATTTAGAAACACATTCAAACATTAGAATTGCCTTGAAATAAAAATCACTTAATCAGCAGAAAGTGACCAAGAAATGCCAGAATCCCCACAATGAGATGTGCGTTTCATCATTTGGAATGACATCCGTCCGGGGGCGACTTACCTGCCAGGCTTTGTGGGGTTGGTCACCTCTGGTGGAGGTGGGTTGGTGTAGGCAGGTGGACTGGGTGGTGCGGCCTCAGGCGCGTCAGACATGGTGGATGGCGGCGACACGCCGGGCCACGGCGTCCGACCGCAAGGGGAAAGCCGAAAAAGACCCCCTGTGCTCCGAGGGCGTCGCCGTGCTCGAGTACGCAGGCAGGCGGGTGAAGATCAGTGGCGTGCTTGCACGGTTCCCCCCACGCAACAAACTCCCATCGTATGACCTGAAAAAGGACAAAAATTAGGTAAAAGCTGGGCAAAAGTACCAATTTACACCAACAGAGGGCGCCAAGACTGCAAAAGCATGGTCCTTGAAGGTTGCAACAAGTGAAATAGTAAGTTTATCCTTGTGTTCTGTCAGATTAACATATCCGTATGACTATATATATATATCGACTTTCCACATAATTAATGTTATTTTCAAAGCAAAACAAAATTGTCTGAGGGTGGTCATGGTAGGAGTATCTTTTCCATCAATGACCAGGTAAGAATTGAAATGAATTTATCCCTAGTACACATTTAAACCAATTCAAATGGATTGGACGTTGCATGCCGTCAATAGAAGACAGTGAGTAAATTGCAGATTTGTCAATGTTGATGGAGTCATTAAAAATATCGGTTGAGAAATAATCTAATTGAGTTCATTCTCACATCAAAGCACTGACTTGTGGAACATTTCCTTTTTTTAAATGATACATTGATTTTGGGCAGTACACTGGGTACCTCACGATTGGATTCACAATACGAGTCGCACAATGATCTTGTGATACAACAATTATTGTTAAACGAGGCAGGGAATCATATCGAACCTTATTCTGCGAATCAAAAACTAGAGAAAAACTTTTTATAACTAAATGTAGTGATTTTTTGTACAGTTGCAGACAATCTGTCAAAATGTCTTCCTCAGAAAATGATGATTTTTCAGTGCAACATTCCTCCAAATTAATTTAACACCACTATTTATGCAACATTCTTGTAAAAATATTAAGAGACAACACACCTTGAGGTGCAAGACTGACAGCAAACTGTTGGTACCCGTTTTTAAAACAATGTTAAGACTTTTGGCGGGGGGGAAATGGATCACCTCGTGTGATCCGAATTATCGCGATATAACACCATATCGATCTCATCTCTCAGCCCTGGTTGTTTTTTGCATCGGGGGAAAAAACAAAGGACGCCAATTGCCCCTCGCTTTCAAGTTGTAAGAGTAGTGACTTTGTCACCGGTTTACACCGCCGGTGACGATCCCAGTGTCGACGGGAAGTTTGATTGGCGCGTGAAAGGTGTAAACACTGTAAAAAAGGTACCTTACTGTGGAGGCAGATGCTGGCTGCCAGTTTGCAGTCGTCGCGTACTTACGGCGGCTACTGCTAAGAGCAGCCCAGCGAGTAGACGCGACCAACGATTCGGCGGCGGCTACTTTCCGCAATGAGCCATACAGCTCGCCCACCCGCGAAGCCCCTTTTGGGCCGACGTCAGCGCAAACGTGGCCCACCGATGAAAGGCGCCCGCGACGGGATCCGCATTTTGTCAGAGGCGAGCGCCACACTCGCGCTTTTTGGCTTGCTGGAAAAAGATGGCGGGCAAGCCGACGCCAAGTAACAACTAGACGGGGCTCGGCTAAACAAGTGGAAAGCCTCGACGTCCGACGGGTCTCGAGCGGGTCGGAGACGCTCGGCAAACTACACGCGGACCCCGCAGCTGCGAGAATCTACGCATAGGGGGTCGGTTCGCGAGAGAAAACCCCAAAGTTGGCGCCCGCTGCGGCGCTAATTGGCACGTTAGCACGGTTAGCACGCTAGCTGAGCTTTGTCTGAAGGCGCCGAGCGGCCAGGCAGCCTCCCCGCTCAGAGACGCGCTTTAGCAGACCAGCGGTGGTCCACTGGCCGCCTAACCCTCCACCACGACGCGCGCGTACGTCTTTACTTTGGCCTTCGGTCCTCCGGCGAGTCCAACGGCGGCCTCCGCTCGCTTTACCGGTCGATTTCGATTTAGCCGTGTAGCATAATAGATGAGTTATCAGCTGTCTGCTTTCCGCGCAGCCGTAGTGACGATCCGCGTCATAGCTGTTGTTGTGTTTCAATTGGCCCCAGCGCCTCGCAGGCTGCGCGGATTTTCCATTGGAGGACGGGGCCGAGGCGCTCAGATATGGTACTTGAATGATGAGGCGGCGATTTGAAGTAGAGCGCGGCGATTGGGCGGAACTTCAAGCTCGGGTGTCGCCATTGGCCGAAGAAGAAAACAACTTCATTTCCCGGCTTCCAATGAAACCAGTTGTTACGTCGCACCAAACTGCGGAAAATCCGATAGAAACTATTTTCTCATTTATTTGCGAAACCTTCACTGTGCCGGATAAAAAAAAAAACACCTGGTTTCAAAAATAAATAAAAAAGATTCAAACAAAACTTAAGCATTAAACGAAACGTTGCGAGATACAACCAAAAATATAAAACTTTTAGCAAATTAATAACGTATCTGAAAAGTAAAATACAGTACTTAATTTGTCTACAATTCCCTTTTTTACGTCCCCGCTGAACTGCCTTTAGCCACTATCTCTATCTTTCTCCATCTCTCCCCCCGCCCCCCTCCCCCTCTTTCTCCCTCTCCCTAATTTTGACTTTGGACCTTTTATCAGTCTCACTCCCCCTCCTTGCTTTGGCATATTGTAGGTCCAAATGTTAGAAATCCATATTTTAGCAATTTTTAAACTGGTTTGAAGATTTTGATCAGGGCTGTATTGGGACTCCCCTTCCATTAAGCACCACGAATGAGCAACAGCAAACCTCCACCAGTGGGCCCCACGCGTGACAGATTTAAAAGGCAGTCTTTTTTTTTTTGGTACTCTTATCTGCTACTCTTCAGTCTTGTGCCACATTCTGAATGGCGTATCCATAGCTCAACGAGTCAGAGGAGAAGATAGATAGAACATTTAACTTTTACTCATTACAAAATCAATTTTACTTTAATGAAGTTTGTTCATCACAATCAGCACATGGGTGGTTGCTGTGACAACTGGGGTGATGTCACAACGAGCAAAGTACATACAGTTATGACGTGTCGATGAACGAAGCTTGTTTGGTGGGACGCTGCTCCTCACCCTGGTCTTCTCGTGGCCGTTTCCTTGAAGATCTCGACTCCACGCCCTGCAGTGACAATCGGTTATGCCTACAACCTTTTCACTTAAATTAATTACAAAATAGCCAGGCTAACTTCTGCTGCAAATTTCAACGAGTTTAACAGTAGTAGATGTTCAAATCCAAAAGAGATGGCAGTGAGCGTACATGGTACCCCGACATACGAGTGGCATGACGTACGACCAATTCGAGATACGAGTACAATTTTGGGCAAATATTTATCTTGATAAACGAGACAAATTTTGATATATGAGCAGACAGTGGACGCGAGATGCCGCTCATGAGAAGATCATGAGCACTGTCTCTCTCCCCCCAACCCCCTTGTGTGATGTCTCTGGTCGCAACTCCCTCTTTGTAATGTCTCTGCGAGCACTGGGCGGAGCGTTGCATTTTTATAGCTTTTTTTCCCCGTTAGTCAGCGCGAATGGCGTATATACTACTTCTTGTTGGCAAGTGGTCATGCGTTATCCTATTGCGACGACATTGGTGTGCATCATTTTGGGAATATTTTGAAGGTAATACAAACTCAGACACCCTCGATATTTACTGAAAGTCAGTGTGGAGGCGGAGCAAGGAGAGCCAACCTGGGAGAAGAAAGGTATCAAAATGTCAAAACAAATTAGAATCAAGTTTAGTGTTAGGTTTGATTAAACTAATTTTTGAGTGTCTGCATCGTATTCGAAGTTCATTTAAATTTGTTTGTTTTGTTACGAGTGCGTTGCCGTGCAGCTCCCACTCTCTCTGTCCGTCTCTCTCTCTCTCTACCCCCTTTGAAGTCCATATAATTTTGGTACCATAAAACACATTTTAGAAATATTAAACCACTTGTTATGTGTTACTTTGTTAATAGATGGTGAATTAGAACAAATAAAAAAAATACAATCCAATTTCCTATTTTTGGTGTTTTTGCAGAGGGTTGGAACGAATTAATTTGTTTTTAGTTCATTTCAATGGGAAACGTTTGTTTGAGTTACGAAAAAAAAAGACATACTAGCTCAGTCCCGGAACGAATTAAGCTCGTATCTCGAGGTACCACTGTATATTCTTTCAATCCTCCCACTTGGATATTTATTGCCATCAATGGGAAAATAATTTAAAAACACTTATGTACAAACACTTGGCTTCGATGGCAAAATATTGTGGTATACGCTGCAAGTTTAGTAACCCTGAACAACATGCATGTTAGAGTCTAGTTACCGAGCCAACATGCTCCTCGTCAGAGGGCAGGTACATCAGTCGGCGAGCTTTCTCCAACATCACAGTGTCCTGCACACACACATAGGCACACGGAACTGAATGGCTGCCATTGACAGACCCTTTGAAATGGAAAGGTTAAAATAAAACAATTAAAAAAGAGAAAAAAAAAGGATTATAACCATTCTAAAGATTTGTTTGAAATCACAACAGTTTGTTATGAAAAAAAAAACAATAGCAAAATCTGAACTCACATACAGTGGTACCTCGACATACTAGTGCCCCGACATACGAGCAATTCTAGATACAAGTAAAATTCTGAGAAAATATTTATCTTGAGATACGAGACAAATTTAGATACACGAGCAGAAGGCAGATGCGAGATGCGGCTCATGAGAAGATCATGGGCACTGTGTCTCTCTCCGCAACTCCCTCGTGTAATCACTGGGCGAAGCGCTGCATTTTGCAGTTGTTTTTTTTCCCATTAGTCAGTGCGAATGGCGTATATACTACTTCTCGTTGGCAATCATTTTGGGAATACAGTGGTACCTCAACCTACGAGCAGCTCTACCTACGAGATGCTCGAGATACGATGAAAATTTAGATCAAATAATTCGCCCTACATACGGGAAAAAAATCGAGATGCGAGAAAGCTAGGTGGCCATGACATGAGAGGCTGTTTATCATTGTAGCACACTGTCTTTTTTGCCGCATCTCTTTCGTGTATATGAGATAGCTACGAGCACTGAACCATTTATTAAGACGAGTTTCTACTACACATGGATCAGAAAATGCACAACATGCATGCGTGGGCAAAAAGAGGGCTTTCTGGTTAATGAAGTACACCCGTGCACACAACACATATAGCCAATGGCACCCTTTCTCAGAATAAAACTTCAATACCCACAATCAATATGTGGGTAGGCTGTTATTTCCACCTTAGCCTGTTGGCTCCCGTGATCGCTCATTCAAGACTACCTCTCTTTGGCAAGTGGTCGTGCGTTATCCTATTGTGAGGACATTTGTGTACATAATTTTCGGAAAATTTTGAAGGGAATACAAAAGCAAATAGCCCATCGATAGCGAACGTGAGGGTGGAGTCGTGGCAAACAGCTTACCCGGAAAACGAAGGTAAAATAAATTAAAACTAAATTAGAATTCAGTTTTGACTAAAGTTACATTAAATGTATGTTTGAGTGTGTCTATATGTATTAACCCAAGTTAACTTATATTTATTTGTTCCGTTACGAGTGCGTTATCGTGGAAAGATGTTAAATTTAACATTACTGGGAAAAAGTATTCAACTATTTGGCTTTTAACATAACTAAACATACAACAACTCATTTGAAGAGCATTTGGTAGAATTAGTGGGTTACTACCTGTAAATTGTAGACCATTTCCAAGTTACTTCCTGCTGATTTCAAGAGTTTTCTTGCTCACTTTTTGTTCCTTTTAGAATAAAAACTAAAATAGAACTCATTGGCTTCCACTGACAGCACTAAATATTCAATCCCTTTGAAGTGGGGTTAGCAAAGAGTTGAATTAAATACTTTTATTGTCAACATGCAAGTATAATGAGATGTAAAGCTTCACCATGAAGTGCACCAATAAATAATAATAAATAAGTAACGAATAAGTGGTCACATAAATAAATAGGTACAAAAAGTAACTAAACTGAGTTTTAGTCCAAATACAACATTAGTCTTGATTAGGTCCGTCTAGGTGCAAAACTCGAGTTGAGTATGATGACAGTTCTTGGGAGGAAATTCTCCTGGAGTCTGTTTGTTTTGGCTGGTATGGTCCTATAGTGCCTGCCAGAGACCAGCAGGTTCATTGCCAATCCGAACACTTAGAATTAATTTGAGGTATACGAGTGAAAACCTCATTTTAATTGACAGCAAAATGATGATTGGATATAGAGGTGAGCTATACGTTGAAAAGAATACATCGTTTTCTTTTCGATAAAATCACAATCCTTGTGACCTTTTTGAAATTAAACGGTTTGGAAAATGTGATTTTATCACTTTCTTAGAGTAATTACCACATTGCTGGCTATTTTCCATATATAGTCATCATTCGCCACTTGAGTGCATCGTGGTATTTTCTATAGATGTATCCAAAATACAAATAAAAATGTATTTGCATTCAAACTAACAAGCGGAGGGCATGGACCACCCACTCAACTCAAAGAAGAAAGACGAGGAAGAAAACGCTGCACCAAAGACATAAAAGGCAATAAATCTGTATGACTGGCTATAAAAATCCTTATGTGAACTTCAGTATGCTTATGTGAATCAGCACCAACAATAAAGAACATTTAAATACATTTCACTTCATTTGGCTTGAAAAAGCAACATCCCACCATGTTGAATTTGCATTGCGCCAAGGTAGTAAGGGTCTCCGGAGCTAATGATTACCTAAACTCGGTTTGAAGTTTCTGGACTTGGCTGAAGGCGCACTCACTTTTTGGTAGGCTCCATGCTTCTACATTACCACCTGTTCACTAAAATGTTGTGATACTTATAGATAGTCTAAAAGAGCTTTAGTTTAGTAAATCCCGAACTTCCTGTATGTGCAATCATGCCATTAGTCTAATAAAATTTTTGCACAAACCGAAGCAAGTTTGTGGAAAAGCAAAGCGAAGTTAGGTAAGACTGGCAAAATTCGGCAAAAGTAATGAAAAAAAAACATTGGCAAAAACTTGTGAATCAGTATGACTTTAGCACTACGGCCATAGTGTTGATTTTTTTCTCACAAATCCGCATGACTTACGGAAAATCCTTGAAAGGACAGGAATGCAAAGAAGACGGCGACCTCATTCTAGCTTTGTTTTGGATTGATAACAACATGGGAGGGTCATCGAATTTGGAAATATTCTTGATGGCGTCATGTCCTTGTGCAAAACCATATTTGAAAAAGAAACTGCAGTCATAACTCCCCATCGCCATGATCATTGTGCTCTATCCCCTACAACACCTCCTAAAGATTCCATCAATGATCCAATGCTTCTCGAATCTGACGAATAGGCATTACCTGACTTGGAATAAAGCTCTCAATAAAGAACAGGTCTTTCATGACCTTTTTTGGATTAAGATCAAGCGGAGAAGAACTATTGTCAAAGGTGAGTACCGAACTAAGAGTATTTACACATTCATTAACCCTTTAAAATTCAAATATTAATAAATTACAGTATTTACATATGCTTAGAACTATGTAACATTCAAAATACACTTAATATTTGTTGGGTTTGTTCTGTTTTACTATTATAATAGTTATATTAATTCATTTCTTTATTAAATCATTCTCTTTCTTTTCTTTGTATTAATTCATTACTTTGTGAAATCATTCTCTTTCTGTTTTTCAAAAGTGTTGAGGTCACGCCAAGTCATCTTTAACCTAGACAGCCTGTTCCAGGATGGTTATACAAACAATCCACCCAATCTGGGTCCTTGAGATTTGGTGGGCCCTTGGTGACGAGGACAGGGCTATTCGGACAATAACAAGAATATTGTTATCGTTATGTAACCGTACACTTTGGGTTTTTCTGTATGTAACGATTATATGATTATGATTATATTATATGATTCTTAGGTCAAGGAGGTTGTATAATTACTCTAATCTAAATGTTGTTAGGTCTAGTCCCTGTTTTTGTTATTAGTAAAATACTTTGATTGTTATTGTAGTCCCAGATGTTGTTTTTACTCATACGTGATGGAATGATCAACA
>NC_135511.1:2171599-2224099 GCF_051989575.1 Stigmatopora nigra | reverse complement strand
CAGGATGGATAACAGTCTGTTCGGTTGTTGCACTGGACATACGTTGCGGGATTGACTGTAGCTGCTAATGGCACTGCGATCATGGTGTGTAGACGGTCGAGCTTTGCTGGACAGGATTCTTTCGGATTACCCAGGATACAGTTGTAGGTGTGGTTGGCGAGTTCTTCGTTCTGGAGTTTGGCCCATAGCAGTGGTTGGGCTACGGCAGTGGGCATGAGGGAACAGACATAACAACTCTCATTGGTTGTAGCGCGGGCCGTGAGTGCGGCATATCTGTACCAACTGTTCCTCATCATCGAGTGGTAGTCGTTTTCTTCTTGTGTTTGGACATGGGCAAGAATTGGGTGTATCTCCTCGGGCTTAAGTGTTCCTGCCGGATGGATTTTGAGTGGGCGTGTGGCTGATGGCCTTACGAAGGGGTTCACACCAATCACTTTGGGGACCATGGCTGGACTAGTAGTGCGGATGGTGATAGGAAAGAGGGGGTCTTTTCCTGGTCGGTCCGGTCGGAGGCATAGGTTGATGCAGCCTTTTTGTTGGATATTGGTCGTGAGCTCCAGCGTATGTTCACCATCTTTGATGGTGGTGGCTAACTTGGTGAAGTTAGCGGTCATGGTGGTAGCTTCTTTGGAAAGGGGCCATGTGATGGTTTTGTAGCCTGTATGGAAGAGGGCCTGGTCCCAGGTGTCTGGCCAGACCACTCAGACTCTGGGAGCTTGTAAATACCAATAAAAATAACTGGAGTCAGTCCTGTGTAATCCCAAGTGAGTATGATGTAGGCTGAGCAACGGGACTTGAACGACGATTGGTGTCTTGGTTAATGGGATGCAGATCTGGGCGGCCCCTGATCGTTCCCTGAACCAGCTAGTGGGGCATTCTCCTCCAGTGGGAGTGTACCAAGGTTCTGGTAGGTCCCCCCCATGTGGTTGAACACAGAGCGGTGATGATGATGAGTAGCCACTTCATTCTTGTACTTTGTTTACTGTGGGACTGATGTATCCAGGTGTCTCTTCCTTCGATTTTGACGGCGGTGGGTGTGCCCAAAATCACACGGTGAGGTCCGTCCCAACGTGGAGAAGACCAGCACTTTCTTTTTATCACCTTGACGAGTACCAGGTCTCCTGGGGACAGGACCTCCTCTGTGGGAGACAGAGAAGATGTCGGCAGATTATTTTGCATTCATCACAGTTCTTTCTTGGAACATTTTGCATAACCACTTAGTGAGGGAATCTGTTTCTCCTTTCTCTTCTACCACCAGATCTTTATCCCACATTGTTAAGTGGAAGGGTCTGTCGTTCACTGCCTCAAATGGTGTGCATCCCTGTGCTGTTGTAATGATTCTCATCTAGGTTTCTACCAGGCTCAGGCATTCTTGCCATGGTTTTCCTGTGTCTTCCATGGTTTTTCTGAGTCTGTGTTTTACTGTTCCAATGGTTTGTTCAACGAGTCCAGCACTTTGGTTCAGTTTGATGAAATCCATGTTCAGAACCAAGAAGGGATATGTTCCTGTTTGCCTTGTTCCATGCTTGGGTCGTTCATTGCCTTAGGAGTTGTGTCTACAGCAGTTGAGACAGTTTCTGCAAAAAAAAAGAAGTAAGTTTGGAGACCTCTGGGAACATGCATTGTTTGTTGTACTGTACTGATCATCCTTCCTGTTGAGACATGGCTCCTCCCATGGCTCAATTTGGCAATTACTTCAAACAATGATCGTGGGGCGCATGGCTTGTTTTCTACTGCATAGAGTCCGTTCTTGTGTTGAGTGGCTCCTTCTGTTTGCCATTGCAGTTTCTCTTTTTCTGGGGCATGATTTTGCATTTCTCTTAGGAATTCTGCAGGGATTGGGCTGTGTCTTTCCACCGTCACGTCTTGTTCTAGGAATAGTCTACATGCCTCTGTCAGTGCCACTATTTCTGCGGCTTGTGCAGACCAGTTGCCGGGGAGTCATGCTGTCTTGAGGTTGTCTTTTTGAGTCACCACGGCATATACGTTGTGTTTTTTTCCGTCCAGGGTTTTTGATGATGATCCATCCCCATAGACAATGTGTCTGGGGGGCAATGGGTTGTCCATTAGGTGAGTTGCATATACGTGGTTAATTATGATTCGTTGAGTGGGCAACTGTGAGAATTGGTTTAACCAAGTGTCGTCCGGTCTCCCATGAATTTCAGGGTGACATGTAATGGCCATGTTTGTTGTTCCTGTCCTGGTGCTGCTGGGCAGATATCTTCAGACTGTTCTCTCAGACTTTCAGCTACCTTGGCAGAATCATTCCCGACAATGTCGAGAGAGTAGAAGCTGTTAGATGTGGTAGTGTGGATACATTTCAGTCATTTGCAGGGCAAAAAGTAATTGATCAGTGTCGGACAGTTGAGTATTTGTGCTGACATGTCACCCCAATCACAAGACTAAGATTGTTTATTCAGTCAGACAGTTGGGTGTTTATGCTGACATGTCAGCCATAAGGATGACTACAATGCTGTTATACTTACAAAAACGTATAAAATATGAACAAGCATTTGCAAAGATACTTTGTCTAATCTTACATGTTCCCCTGCTGCCAAAAAAAGTCAGAGACACATAGTTACTGTGTATATAGTGTAAAATCGTCCGATTCATGTAAGTTTTTTATTTGGCATCATTCTAAGTGATAGAAATTAAGTTACAATGAAAACTATCATACTTGGCCAAAACGTGATTTTCAGGCCATGAAAAGCACATTAAGACAATAAAAACTGAAACGTTCGCTTGTAGGTACCAATAAAAATAACTGTAGGGTGAGCAACGGGATTTGAACGACGATGGGTGTCTTGGTTAATGGGATGCAGATCTGGAGGGCCCCTGATTGTTTCCGGAACCAGCTAGTGGGGCATTCTCCTCCAGTGGGAGTGTACCAAGGTTCTGGTAGGTCCCCCCATGTGGTGGAACACAGAGCAGTGATGATGATGACTTGCCACTTCATTCTTGTACTTGTTTACAGTGGGACTGGTGTATCCAGGTGTCTCTTCCTTCGATTTTGACGGCAGTGGGGGTGGACAAAATCACACGGTGAGGTCCGTCCCAACGTGGAGAAGACCAGCACTTTCTTTTTATCACTTTGACGAGTACCAGGTCTCCTAGGGACAGGACCTCCTCTGTGGGAGACAGAGAAGATGTCGACAGATGATTTGCATTTATCACAGTCCTTTCTTGGAACATTTTGCATAACCACTTAGTGAGGGGATCTGTTTCTCTTTTCTCTTCTACCACTAGATCTTTTTCCCACATTGGTAAGTGGAAAGGTCTGCCGTTCACTGCCTCAAATGGTGTGCATCCCTGTGCTGTTGGAATGATTCTCATATAGGTTTTTACCAGGCTCAGGCATTCTGGCCATGGTTTTCCTGTGTCTTCCACGGTTTTTCTGAGTCTGAGTTTTACTGTTCCATTGGTTCTTTCGACGAGTCCAGCACTTTGGGGGTGGTAGGTGCAATGATATTTCAGGTTGATTCCAAGATGTTGTCCCATAGTTTGGATCACGTCGTTCACGAAGTGTCCACCATTATCACTCCAAATTACTCGTGGTTTTCCATGGCTTGGAATGATCCTTTTGCATATGGCTTTTGGGACTGTCATGGTGTCAGCTTTTTTTGACGGGCATATCTCAACCCACTTGGAAAGTGTGTCAATGATCACAAGACAGTACTTGTATGTGCCACTTTGGTTCAGTTCGATGAAATCCATGTTCAGAACCTCGAAGGGATATGTTCCTGTTTGCCTTGTTCCGCGCTTGGGTCATTCATTGCCTTGAGAGTTGTGTCGACAGCAGGTGAGACAGTTTCTGCAAAAGTTTTTTAAGTAGGTTTGGAGACCTCTGGGAACATGCATTGTTTGCTGTACTATACTGATCATCCCTCCTGTTGAGACATGGCTCCTCCCATGGCTCAATTTGGCAATTACTTCAAACGATGATCGTGGGACGCATGGCTTGTTTTCTACTGCATAGAGTCCGTTCTTGTGTTGTGTGGCTCCTTCTGTTTCCCATTGCAGATTTTCTTTTTCTGGGGCATGATTTTGCATATCTCTTAGGATTTCAGCAGGGATTGGGCTGTGTCTTTCCACCGTGGAGATAGCCGTCTTGAAGTTTGCAGAGTGTACGGCTTCTTTGGCTGCCTCGTCTGCTCGCTTGTTCCCCAATGAGACGGGGTCTTGTCCCGCTGTGTGTGCTTTACATTTGCAGATAGCCAGCTTCATTGGTAGTTGTACCGCTTTGAGGAGTTCTGGGAGAAGCTCTGCGTGTTTCACTGGGGATCCATTGGACGTTTTCATTCCTCGTTTAGCCCACTGTCCAGCAAATAAACGGACTGTTGAAAATGCATATTGGCTGTCTGTCCACATCATTACGTCTTGTCCTTGGAATAGTTTACAGGCCTCTGTCAGGGCCACTATTTCTGCGGCTTGTGCAGACCAGTTGCCGGGGAGTCGTCCTGTCTTGAGGGTGTCGTTTTGAGTCACCATGGCATATCCGGTGTGTTTTTTTCCGTCAGGGGTTTTTGATGATGATCCATCCACATAGATAATGTGTCCGGTGGGCAGTGGGTTGTCCCTTAGGTCAGGCCTTGGTTTGTAATTCTCTTCGGTTCTTAGTTGACAAGTGTGTGGATCTCCATCTTCTTCGGTGGGCAAAAGTGTGGCTGGGTTCAGGGTATTACATCTTTGAACGGTGAGGTGTGGTTGTGAGAGCAATGTTGCGGTGAGGGACAGGTGTCGAGCTGGAGATAGAAATGCAATTCTGGTCTGGGTTAATAACATTTCAACTGCGTGACTCACTCGTAGGGTTAGTGGATGGAAGAGTATGAGTTCAGCGGAACTTTGGACGGCCATGGCTGCTGCACATATGACTTGCACGCATGGTGGGAGGGCTTGTGCTACTGCGTCCAGTCGTTTTGAATAGAAGGCGATGGGGCGTAGTTTTGCACCATGTTGTTGTAGAAGGGCAGACGTCATGAATCCTGACTTGCAGTCAATGGTTTGAACAAAAGGCTTGGTGTAGTCTGGCAGGCTCATGACGGATGAGTCTAGTATGACTTGTTTAATGGTGTTGAAAGCTTCTTCAGCAGCTGGAGTCCATTCTACAGGATCTGACACGTTTAGGTCTTTGTCACTCATGAGGTCCAGTAGTGGCTGGGCAATTTGTGCGAAGTGAAGGATCCATCCTCGACAGTAGTTGGCTAACCTGAGGAAAGCCATGACTTGCTTCTTGGTCTTGGGTCTGGGGGCATCTCTGACGGCCTTTTTCCTGTTGTCTGTTAGCCTTCGACCTTTTTGTCACAAGACATGTCCAAGAAATGTGACTTCAATCTGGCAAAATTGAAGCTTAGATAACGAGGCCTTGTTCCCCGTCTTATCCAGGTGTTGGAACACTCTGATGGACTGTTTTTGGTTTTCTTCTGCTGTTGGGCTTGCAATTAGGATGTCGTCCACATAGATGAGGACTTGTGTGGATTCCGGATGTGGATGGTAACTCATGCATCTCTGGATCTCTGTGGAGAATATGGTTGGGCTGTCGCAGAATCCTTGTGGTAATCTGGCATTGTTCCGCATTTTCTTCCACATCTCCGAGTCCCTTGCATGCTTCCAGGCATTCGGCCTCGGTCCAGGGTCGGTAGATCAATAGGGTGGGTGGTTGTTGTTTTTCCCCCCACCTTGGATTCGCCACAGCCATCATTGGGTAGGTTTCAACATTTCTTGTTTCTGTCACCGTCGTTTGTGAAGGGGATTGTGGAGCTCCTCTTCCGTTCCAATATTCTCCAGAGTTTTGAGGTCGGTAGGAGTTGCCAGATCTGGTGTGGCCTGGTGACACAATGGTGTCGTCAGCGCGCGGTATCATATCCGGGGGGGCGTTCCAATCCTACAAGGGAAGGGTAGATGGGACCGGTGGGCGGCGCCGCTGGAGGAAGAGAGTTGGGCAATCTTTCAGCAGCTTGGCCGTTTTCTGGGTGTGTCGGTCTCCGATGAACGTTGGTTTCCTCTTCCGCGCTGATTTTTATGGTGGTGATGAGACCTTTTTTTTGCCCAGTCTTCTTTTTCTTTTTTTTTTCGATGTCGTTTAGACGTTTCACACACTGTTCTTTCCATATTTTCTACACCAACAACTGTTTCTCAACTTCCTCTCTTCTCTTCTTTCCTCCCTTTCCCTTATCAATTCCCTTTCTAAGCTCATCAAACTTTCCATATCCTTCAAATTGGGAAAGAAGCCATGTTTCTTCACCCATCTTGGCAGATACAGGCAACTTCCCATACAATGCATTTGCATATATTTCACATCCGGTAACTCTCCGATTTTCATTTTGCAGTCTGACAATAAACCCACCCCTTTTGTTGCTTTCTGACCCATATTAATCACTTACTTAATAGTTTAAACAACAATTATTTTCTAAATTACCCGAAATTGATCTCTACTTTGTGATTCACCCAATATCTCTGAATATACCAAGACCAAAAAGTCCCTGACTTTGTCTTAGCTGAGTTCCTGACTCTATTAACAGACCAAGACTATAAGTCTCTTGCTTATTCTTGTTTTACTTGCATCGGTCCCGGACCCAAAAACTATTACGTTCTATGCAAGGTGGTCCCAGACCATAAACTGTTAATACTACCGCAGCGGTAATACTAATTCAAATTATCACACTTCACGGAGACAGAAA
Organism: Stigmatopora nigra; assembly: GCF_051989575.1. Taxonomy (NCBI): domain Eukaryota; kingdom Metazoa; phylum Chordata; class Actinopteri; order Syngnathiformes; family Syngnathidae; genus Stigmatopora; species Stigmatopora nigra. The sequence goes on along the minus strand of NC_135511.1, from coordinate 2,217,422 downwards.
TCAAAGGGTGAACTCACAATCTTTCTCGTTCCGAACCTGCTCCAGTTCGGGGGACCCGTCACCAGATCACCGGAGCGGCGAGTGAACAGCCGTCGGGTTGATCTTTTCAATGGAGGATGCTGTCGTCGTGCTCCGTCGTCGCTCCGGCAATTGTTGGCTGTTGGGTCGCGGGTTTCGGCACCAAAATATGTTAGGTCTGAAAATACAACTTCAGGAGCAAGTCAAGAAAGAGTGAGATCAATTTCAATTAGTAAATAGGTTTATTACTGAAACTGCAAAGTGGAGAGTGACAGCTCTAGCAGTGGAGTCCTGTTCAGCGTGATGTTCTTGCAACTCTAGTCGAATGACCAGTGAGTGTGTCTTAAATACAGGCAAAACTGACAGTTGTCACTTGGACTTTGGACAGACATGTTTCAGTCATTTGCAGGGCAAAAAGTAATTGATCAGTGTCGGGCAGTTGAGTATTTGTGCTGACATGTCAACCCAATCACAAGACTAAGATTGATTATTCATTCAGACAGTTGGGTGTTCATGGTGACATGTCAGCCATAAGGATGACTACGATGCTGTTATACTTACAAAAACTAATACAATATGAGCAAGTATTTGCAAAGAGACTTTGTCTAATCTTACAATGTTCATAAATATGTGCTGTCCCTTATTAAATAAATCAAATCAAATTAAAAAAAGTCGGAATAAAAGCTATTCTATGATATTCACAAACATTCAAAGCATAACTACATTTCCAGATAAATTAGCTTAGCCGTCCAAGGGTCGCCGGACGTATGGTCAGCCGGACGTTTGGTCCCCGTTGGTCCCCGGTATTTTGGTCGCCAGTCAAATGGTCACAGAGTAAGTACTGTTGAAAACAGCTCTCAACAAGAGTATAATATCTACATATCTACTGTTGATTCATGACAGAGAGAGGTTAATATCTAAATATCTACTGTTGATTCATGAGAGTTTAATATCTAAGTACTGTTTAATATCTAAGTACTGTTTAATATCTAAGTACTGTTTACTATCTAAGTACTGTTTACTATCTAAGTACTGTTTACTATCTAAGTACTGTTTAATATCTAAGTACTGTTTAATATCTAAGTACTGTTTAATATCTAAGTACTGTTTAATATCTAAGTACTGTTTAATATCTAAGTACTGTTTAATATCTAAGTACTGTTGAAACCTGCTCTCAAAATTATATGCACAAGAGTTTAATATCTAAATATCTACTGTTGATTCATGACAGAGGTTAATATCTAACTACTGTTGAAACCAGCTAACAAAATTATATTCACAAGAGTTTAATATCTAAATATCTACATTCTATATTTGTTTGATAAAAATCACCATCTAAAGTAGTAGTGGTAGATATTTAGACATTCAATTCTTGTGAATATAATTTTGAGAGCTGGTTTCAACAATACTTAGATATTAAACAGTACTTAGATATAAACCTCTCTCAGTCATGAATCAACAGTAGATATTTAGATATTAACCTCTCAGTCATGAATCAACAGTAGATATTTAGATATTAACCTCTCTGTCATGAATCATCAGTAGATATTTAGATATTAACCTCTCTCTCATGAATCAACAGTAGATATTTAGATATTAACCTCTCTCTGTCATGAATCAACAGGAGATATTTAGATATTAAACTCTTGTTGAGAGCTGCTTTCAACAGTACTTACTCTCTGTCACCATTTGACTGGCGACCAAAAGACCGAGGACCAACGGGGGGACCAAACGTCCGGCGAACAAACGTCCGACGAACAAACGTCCGGCGAACAAATGTCCGGCGAACAAATGTCCGGCGAACAAACGTCCGGCGAACAAACGTCCGGCGAACAAACGTCCGGCGAACAAACGTCCGGGCGACCAAACATCCGGCCAGGGTCATTTAATGTTTGCTTTTGGGGACCGAAGTGAAATTAAACATTGAGTGGCTTGGTCCAAAAGTCTATGGAGGTCAAATTGCCAGTTCCATCGTAGTTGAAATATTTTTAGATTTTATTTATTTTATCGGTTTACTTTGGTGTTAAGACCTAAATTCTTGAAACACTGGATTAACACTTACAAACGAGCAGATTGCAAGGGTTCAGTGTGTGTGTGTGTGTACAGGCAACACATTTATTTCAAGTAAAATTCAGCATGATCCTTTTATTGATTGAATTTAACGAATAGACATTTTTGGATTTGATGAAATAAAACTAAAGAATATTTCCTTCATACAGTGGTACCTCGAGATACGATCTTAATTTGTTCCAGGACTGAGCTCGTATGTTGATATTCTCGTAACTCGAACGAACGTTTCCCATTGAAATGAACTAAAACCAAATTACTTCGTTCCAACTCTCTGAAAAAGCACCAAAAATAGGATACACAAAATTTTATTCTAATTTTGTTTTACATTTTTACACACTTCTCCCGGCCGGGTTTTCTCTGTTTGCCCGGCCTCCACAATGACTTTAAGTCAATATCGAGGGTTGTTTGAGTTTGTAGTCCGTTCATAATTGTTACGATCGCCGCCGCGTAGTGCGACGCGATCGGAGGGGAAGTTGAACCCAGATGCAGAGTCGCCGAAGGAATGGAAAGGTGAGGCAGATCTGTAGCTCTTGTAAGTTGATTTAACAAACGGGGTAACATAACTTCAACAACTTAGCTTGACCACTCATTACAAACGAAAAGAACATGCGGCGTGGCGTCAATGGAAACAGCAATGACTACGAGGATTAACAGGAAACAAACCAGAACTAAACCTGTACTACATCAGACGATCCAACGGCGTTCACAGAAAATCATAATGCTTAAATACCAAAAATAATCTAATCACGTAATTAGTCAGAGCTGATAATTATCGTGACGTCATGTCAGGAGGCAATCCAGCGACTCCTGACAGTACATCCCCTCTAAGGGACGGATTCTAGACGTCCCTAGGTCAATTACAACATGAGAAACGGGAACAAGCAGGGAGGGTGGGTGGGAGAACTAGTTTAGTCCGGTGGTCTTCCACACCAACCCAAGAACAGACGGAGAGGTCGCTCCGGCGGGCGTCCGCGCCAGCCAGAAACGAGACAAGTCAGTGGCAGGTCTGGCGGGCGTCCGTGCCGGTCAGAAACAAGACGGGGCAGAGGCAAGTCTGGCGGGCGTCCGTGTCGGCCAGAAACAAGACGAGGCTGTGGTCGATCCGGTGGGCGTCCGCCCCGGCCAGAAACGAGATGAGTCAGTGGCAGGTCTGGCGGGCGTCCGCGCCGGCCAGAAACAAGACGAGGCTGAGGTCGATCCGGCGGGCGTCCGCGCTGGCCAGAAACGAGACGAGGCTGTGGTCGATCCGGCGGGCGTCCGCGCCGGCCAGAAACGAGACGAGGCTGTGGTCGGTCCGGCGGGCGTCCGCGCCGGCCAGAAACGAGACGAGGCAGTGGTCGGTCCGGCGGGCGTCCGCGTCGGCCAGAAACGAGACGAGGCTGTGGTCGATCCGGCCGGCGTCCGCGCCGGCCAGAAACGAGACGAGGCAGTGGTCGGTCCGGCGGGCGTCCGCGTCGGCCAGAAACGAGACGAGGCTGAGGTCGATCCGGCGGGCGTCCGCGCCGGCCAGAAACGAGACGAGGCTGTGGTCGATCCGGCGGGCGTCCGCGCAGGCCGGATACGAGACGAGGCTGAGGATCGGTCCGGCAGGCATCCCAGCTGGTCCCTTAAGTCTTTGCCAAACTGCCTGCCTTCAGGAAATATTAGAAGTTTAGTACGGTCGGGCACCTTACCCTGTTTGCTCGGGGGGTGGACAACCCTCCTCTCCCAGGAACCCGGATCATTGCTTCTCTGGACGTCGCCGGCCCCGTCCTCCAGGGGCACCGGCGAATTGCCACTCTCGACGTCGCCGGCTTCTTCATCCAGGGACTCCGGCGAATTACCATTCTTGATGTCGCCAGTCCCTTCCTCCAGGGGCAACGGCAAATTGGCACTCTCGACGTCGCCAGCCCCTTCATCCAGGGACTCCGGCGAATTGCCACTCTCGAAGTCACCGGCTTCTTCCTCCAGGAGCACCGGCGAATTGGCACTCTCGACGTCGCCAGCCCCTTCCTCCAGGGACTCCGGCGAAATGCCTCTCTCGACGTCGCCAGTCCCTTCTTCCAGGGACTCCGGCGAATTACCACTCTTGACCTCGCCAGCCCCTCCTTCCAGGGACTCCGGCGAATTACCACACTTGACGTCGCCAGCCCCTACTGCCAGGGACTCCGGCGCATTGCCACTCTCGACGTCACCGGCTTCCTCCTCCAGGGGCACCAGCGAATTACCACTCTTGACGTCACCGGCCCCATCCTCCAGGGGCAACGGCAAATTGGCACTCTCGACGTCGCCAGCCCCTTCATCCAGGGACTCCGGCGAATTGCCACTCTCGACGTCACCGGCTTCTTCCTCCAGGGGCACCGGCGAATTGGCACTCTCGACATCGCCAGCCCCTTCCTCCAGGGACTCCGGCGAATTGCCTCTCTCGACGTCACCGGCTTCTTCCTCCAGGGGCACCGGCGAATTGGCACTCTCGACGTCGCCAGCCCCTTCCTCCAGGGACTCCGGCGAAATACCACTCTCGACGTCGCCGGCCCCGTCTTCCTCGAGCGCCGGAGCATCGTCGCCACTTCTGGGCGGGCAGGCGCTGGACGGGCAGGCGCTTGGGAGAGCGGTGCTTGGGAGAGCGGTGCTTGGGAGAGCGGTGCTTGGGAGAGCGGTGCTTGGGAGAGCGGTGCTTGGGAGAGCGGTGCTTGGGAGAGCGGTGCTTGGGAGAGCGGTGTTTGGGAGAGCGGTGCTTGGGAGAGCGGTGTTTGGGAGAGCGGTGTTTGGGAGAGCGGTGCTTGGGAGAGCGGTGCTAGAATGACCGTCCGTCACCAGAAACCTGATCCGTGGCTTCGGTACGGGTGCGACCGGCGATCCCAAAGGCAACGGGAGTAATTTGCGTGGCCTTGGCACAGGAGCTTGGGGCACTTGAAACGGCGCGCTGGGCCGAGTAACTTCGGCCACTTGGACAGGCGTGGTCGGCCGAGTGACTTCGGGCACTTGGACAGGCGTGGTCGGCCGAGTGACTTCGGCCACTTGGAACGGGGAGGGCTGCATAGTCCTTAGGAGCTGCTGGTACAGCCTGGTCGGCCGAGTAACTTCGGGCACTTGGAAAGGCGTGGTCGGCCGAGTGACTTCGGGCACTTGGAAAGGCGTGGTCGGCCGAGTGACTTGGGCCACTTGGACAGGCGTGGTCGGCCGAGTGACTTCGGCCACCTGGACAGGCGTGGTCGGCCGAGTGACTTCGGCCACTTGGACAGGCGTGGTCGGCCGAGTGACTTCGGGCACTTGGAAAGGCTTGGTCGGTCGAGTAACTTGGACAGTGGTTAGTGTGTCCAGGCATTGCTTTCGCTTCGCTCTACGGCGTGGCGCTCGGCGCCTCCTCTGGGAGGATTGCACAGCACCCCCGCCATCACGTCGTGCCCCATAATTGGTGGTTAGCCCACTCTGTAATTGCTGGTCGGGGTATTTGTAATAGGAATTATCGGGGAAACAATCGGGATAATCCTCCTCCAGTGGAAGGTCTCGGGGTCCGAATTGGTCAAAGAATTCATCATCAGATTCCGAAACGCCAGCGAAAAAATCAATTTCCTCAATGATGTCCTCCTCACCAGAATCTTCAGGCTCCCTCCATGGTGAATCAATTCCTCTGGGCATAGGCATAAGGTAACTTGGGCGCTCTCTGGTGGTTGTACGCACCTGGGCATCATGATGAAACGGTAAAGGCTTCCCAGGGCGACGTGCATAGCAGTGGTGAGGCGTATGAGTACGCTGCGGCTCTAACTTTTCTACCAGCTGTGGCTCATCTCTAGAAATGATGTGCCTGAGAGCCCCGCACCACGGTGTGTCCATTACAAAATTCCTAAACGATTCTGAGGGGTTTCTTATACATTCCAAGCAGTCCGGTGTCTTCGAGGTGGATGGTTTGCGTCGCCGAGTGCGTCGGCGCGAGCGTGGGTGGCGCTCCGCTGGGTCCATATTGGTTGGATCGTGCTGTTACGATCGCCGCCGCATAGTGCGACGCGATCGGAGGGGAAGTTGAACCCAGATGCAGAGTCGCCGAAGGAATGGAAAGGTGAGGCAGATCTGTAGCTCTTGTAGGTTGATTTAATAAACGGGGTAACATAACTTCAACAACTTAGCTTGACCACTCATTACAAACGAAAAGAACATGCGGCGTGGCGTCAATGGAAACAGCAATGACTACGAGGATTAACAGGAAACAAACCAGAACTAAACCAGTACTACATCAGACGATCCAACGGCGTTCACAGAAAATCATAATGCTTAAATACCAAAAATAATCTAATCACGTAATTAGTCACAGCTGATAATTATCGTGACGTCATGTCAGGAGGCAATCCAGCGACTCCTGACAATAATAATCCAAAAATGATGCACACAAATGTGCTCACAATAGGAAAACGCACGACCACTTGCCAATGAGAAGTAGTCTTGAACTAGTGATCGCTCCGCCAACGGGAGCTAACAGGCTAAGGAGAAAAAAATGCAACGCTCCACCCAGTGCTCGCAGAGACATTACAAAGAGGGAGTTGCGAGCCGGTGCTCTTGATGTTCTTATGAGCAGCCAACGAAAAGTAATATATACTCCTCGTACCAATCGCTCCGCCATTCACGGTCAGTGACGGAAAAAAACACTGAAAAAATTTAAAACTCTGCCCAGTGCTCGTAGATATCTGTTATACACGAAAGAGATGCGGCAAATGTGATGTGTGCTACAATGATAAACAGCCTCTCTCTTTGCTCAAAATTTTACTCGTATCTCGAAATGCTCGTATGTTGGGGTGCCACTGTCTATTCTTTCTTGCATACAAAATCAAAACACAGTGCCAAAATAAAGGATAATGTGAGACAAACATTGTGTGCTTCTGTCTATCAGTGTGAGTGTGTTTGTATAACCAGTTGTTTGTCAATGGCGTCAAAGACAGATTGAGGATCCTGATCGGCATCCACGTGCACAGCATCTGGAAACACACACTTAAAACACAAACACAAATAGAAAGTTGTTGGCACTATTGTATATGTATCAATCATTGTTGCACTACCTGATATCAATAGGGCACTATAATAATGTTGTTGGTAAATTCAGAAACTGCAATACAAAAAAATGATGAGATGCTAATGAAAGATGATAATGTCTCATCTCATCTTCTTCTGCTTATAAAAGGTCAGGTCGCGGGGGTGGCAGCTTCCGCAGGGAAACCCATACTTCCCTCTCCCCAGCCACTTCATCCAGCTCTTCTGGGACAATTCCAAGGCCAGTCAGGAGACATAGTTTCTCCAGCACATCCGAGGTCGGCCCCATGGTCACCTCCCGGTGGCACAGGCCCGGATCACTTCATCAGGGATGAGTCCAGGGGGCATTAATCAGATACCAAAGCCAACTCATCGGACTCCTCTCAATCTGGAGGAGCAGAAATTCTACTCCGAGCACCCCCCTGGATGACCGTAAAAAGAGCTTTGACTTTTGGCTCAGCTCCTTCTTCACCACGAAGGATCCGTGCAGAGTCTGCATCACTGCAGACGCTGCACCGCTCTGCCTGTCAATCTCCCGCTCCATTTCCCTCACCCGTGATACATAAACTCCTCCACCTGGGGAAGGACCTGGTCGATGAGCCGGAGAGGGCATGCCACATTTTTCCAGGCTGAGGACCATGGTCTCAGATTTGGAGGTGCTGACTCTCATCCTGACCACTTCACACGGTTGCAAATCCTTTCAGCGAGAGTTGGAGATCATGGCTTGATGAAGCCAACAGAACCACATCATCCGCAAAATGCAGGGATGCAATACTGAGGCCACCATACCAGACCACCTCAACGCCACGGCTGCGCCGAGGTATTCTGTCCATAAAAGTGATATACAAAATCAGTGACATAGGGCAGCCCTGGCGGAGTCCAATCCCAACTGGAAATGTATTCGACTTACTTCCGGCTATGACTCTGACACTGGTCATAAAGAGACTGGAATCGGGTGCAACAGGGATTCCGGAACCCCCTACTCCCGGAGTACCCCTCACAAGACTGCCCGGGGGACACGGTTGAACGCTTTCTCCAGGTCCACAAAAAAATGACGACTGGTTGGGGGAACTCCCTTTAACCCTCGAGGACCCTGCTGAGGGTGTAGAGCTGATCCACTGATTCCGGGCAGAACGAAAACCACACTGCTTCTCCTGAATTAGAGATTCTACCTCCCAGCGGACCCACCTCTTCAAAACCCCAGAATTCACCTTCCCGGAGGGGCTGAGGAGTGTGATTCCCTGCAAATTGGAACATACCCTCTAGTCCCTCTTTTTAAAAAGGCGAACCACCACCCTGGTCTGCCAATCCAGAGGCACTGTCCCCAATGTCCACGCGATGCTGCAGAGGCGTGTCAACCAAGACAGCCCCACAACATCCAGATCCTTTAGAAACTCCAGGCGGATCTCATCCACCCCGGATGCCTTGCCACCGAGGAGCTTTTTAACCACCTCGGTGACATCAACCCTACAGATAAAACAGTCTGCCCCAGAGTCCCCCGGTTCTGCTTCCTCATGGGAAGGCGAGCTAGAGAGCTAGAGAGCTAGAGAGAGGCAGAGAGAGAGAGAGAGAGCTAGAGAGCTAGAGAGAGGCAGAGAGAGAGAGCTAGAGAGCTAGAGAGAGGCAGAGAGAGAGAGAGAGAGAGAGAGAGAGAGAGAGAGAGAGAGAGAGAGAGAGAGAGAGAGAGAGAGAGAGAGAGAGAGAGAGAGAGAGAGAGCTAGAGAGCTAGAGAGAGGCAGAGAGAGAGAGAGCTAGAGAGCTAGAGAGAGGCAGAGAGAGAGAGAGAGAGAGAGAGAGAGAGAGAGAGAGAGAGAGAGAGAGGGAGAGGGAGAGAGAGAGAGAGAGAGAGAGAGAGAGAGAGAGAGAGAGAGAGAGAGAGAGAGAGAGAGAGAGGAGAGAGAGAGAGAGAGAGAGAGAGAGAGAGAGAGAGAGGGAGGGAGAGAGAGAGAGAGAGAGAGAGAGAGAGGGAGAGAGAGGGAGAGAGAGGGAGAGAGAGGGAGAGAGAGGGAGAGAGAGGGAGAGAGAGGGAGAGAGAGGGAGAGAGAGGGAGAGAGAGGGAGAGAGAGGGAGAGAGAGGGAGAGAGGGAGAGAGAGGAAGAGAGAGGGAGAGAGAGGGAGAGAGAGAGAGGGAGAGAGAGGGAGAGAGAGGGAGAGAGAGGGAGAGAGAGGGAGAGAGAGGGAGAGAGAGGGGAGAGAGAGGGAGAGAGATAGAGAGAAGCAGCAGGTGATGGTTTGTGTTTTCTCCCTGAACGTGGCAGTGACAAAACAGTGCCATGCACTTTATACTTACAAACAATTATTTGCACTGTTGCTCTTGGGACCTGTTGCTGCTTTGAAATGGATCCAAGTGAATTTCCTGACTTGTTCAAGTCAAGGATTCGGTTTTTTCAGATCCATCCTGAGCTCCTTTGACTTTCCCATTGTAGCGTTTGTGGGCGTTTTTATCCATTGAGCCCAATTTAGATGGCTTCAGAAAAGTCACCAGCTTTAGTCACTCATAATCACTCACAAGTTAAGAGGTCATGCTATGAAGCTCAGTTCACTGACAACTTTCTGAGTCACCAAAATTGCTAATTCGTGTTGCTATATGTATATTTTTGACCCAGTAAATTTGATCACTTTTTTTGTTAACCCATAATAAAATCATAAAAGAACCAAACTTCATGAATCATTTTGTGACAAATCTGTTCCAATCACTCTATCAGAGAAAAATCTGAGTTGTAGAAATAACTGGAAACTCAAGAGTCACGACATTATGTTCTTCACAAGTGTATGTAAACCTTGCACATGTGTGTGTATGTGTGTATGTGTGTATGTGTGTATGTGTGTATGTGTGTATGTGTGTATGTGTGTATGTGTTTATGTGTGTAACTGTGTAAGTGTGTAAGTGTGTAAGTGTGTAAGTGTGTATGTGTGTAAGTGTGTATGTGTGTATGTGTGTATGTGTGTATGTGTGTATGTGTGTATGTGTGTATGTGTGTATGTGTGTATGTGTGTATGTGTGTATGTGTGTATGTGTGTATGTGTGTGTGTGTATGTGTGTATGTGTGTGTGTGTGTGTTTATGTGTGTATGTATGTATGTGGATGTGTGTATGTGTGTGTGTGTGTGTGTATGTGTGTATGTGTGTATGTGTGTATGTGTGTATGTGTGTATGTGTGTATGTGTGTATGTGTGTATGTGTGTATGTGTGTATGTGTGTATGTGTGTGTGTGTGTATGTGTGTATGTGTGTATGTGTGTATGTGTATGTGTATGTGTGTATGTGTGAACATACAACACATGTCCCGCCCCAACTGTTCCCACTCAAAGGTGATGAGCAATGGGCCCCAGTGACCCGTGTGTACCTGCAGGCCTGCAGTCTGCGTCCTGTATACTTCGATGGCATACGACACTGTGCGCATGTTTTCGTCAAATGTGGTAGGCACATGAACGCTGCAAAGAAAGTGACATAGCTCAAAACATGACTGGACAGAGAATGTTTTTTATTCATTCGTTGATTCTTATATAGTTTATTCACATCCAGTAATACTTTAACATACGAGTTCATCAAACATACGAGGAATTTGGGATGTGTAAAATTCCGAGCCAATATTTGGCTTGACATACGAGAACAATTTTGAGATATGAGCCACATGTCCCTCGTGCAAAGATCTCTATCATTACTGGCCATAGTGTTGCATTTTTTTCTTTCGTGTTTTTGTTTTTGCGTTAGTCAGTGCATTATTAAGGGAAACACAATGGGTCCAAAGCAAGCTGGTGCAATAAAACCCTAATACGAAGAAAAGGCGTATGATGATAATTGATATTAAGCACGAAATAATCGAAAAACATGAGTAGTGTACGCATGACTAAACTGGCTCGCCAATATGTATGGAGAAGCAGAACGTTCGCCTCGAAAGTCGTAGTGGAATACATCAACCTCTTTGGTCATTGCACAAGGTTTAAATTTAGTATAATGTAAGATTAACACTGTTTGTGTGTATAGGAATCTAAGTTTGTTCAAGTTAGGTTATAAATTTATGTTATGTTATGAGCTCACCCGACAAGTCACTCTCTCTCTCTGCCCCTCTCTTATTTTCTCTCTCTCATCCGTGAACTCTTGGTATTATACATCATAACCACTAGTATTAAACATCATACCGACTAGTAGGAACAAATTAATTTGTATTTAGTTCATTTCTATCGGAAGCATTGATTTGAGATAGAACTTAATTGACATACTAGCTTGGTCCTGGAACACATTAAGCTCATATCTCAAGGTATGACTGTACATGTGTGCCAAACAATCAAATGACTCTTTTTTTGGTTCTCATTTGTATGTTGTGTTGTAACTGACCTGGTATTAGTCGGGGAGTGCTTTTTGGTACTTCTTTGAAAACAGACTTCATCAAGCAACTCCAGGAAGAAAACCCTGATGCACAAAAAGGCAACAACAAAAGCGTTTTGCACCTATTACTACTACATCCTTTAACCCGAAGTCATTGACAGCCATTGACGGTCTTCTTACACGTTGTGCTACTTATTTGAAATACAGTTGTACCTCTACTTACGAAATTGATTGGTTACAGAACTCTTTGTGTAACTTAAACATTTCGTAAATAGAGCAGTACTTTATATGTAAATTCTCTAATTTGTTTTACGGTCCTCACACAATTACAAACGAAACCCTTTAAAATTGGTCAAAGAGTTCCAATATTGTATGAAAGTTGTGAACAAACACACAAAATGTAGATATCATTATTAGAAAATGATTTATTAATGTCTTAAAAAGAATAAAGCATACAAAATCTTTCTGTGTTAAAATGCAGTGCACTTACTTATCAAATGCCGTAACACCGCCTACAGATCGGGGGACAAAAGAAAGTATAGAGCTGCCAGAGCAGAGCTGAAAAGGGGCATAAAGAAGGCCAAGGCAGCATATACTACGAAAATCGAAGAGCACTTCAAAGAAAACAACCCAAAGAAGATGTGGCAGGGAATACGACATATCACTAACTACAAGAACAATGCTATGTCTGTAAACGCGAATGTCTCACTAGCGGAGGAACTGAACCATTTCTTTGCCCGCTTTGAATCTGACAAATCAAACCAAGTGTCAACACTCCCACCACCACCCTGCGACAATACACTGGAGTTTCAGGAACAGGAAGTGAGACTGGAAATGCAGTCTGTGAACACCAGGAAGGCTGCTGGTCCAAACGGAATACCTGGCAAGGTGCTCAAAGCCTGTGCTGAACAGCTGGCAGGAGTCTTCACGGACATTTTCAATCGGTCCCTGCAACAATCCATCGTTCCTGCCTGCCTAAAATCTGCCACCATCATTCCTGTCCCCAAAAAGCCAACCATCGGCAGCTTGAACGATTACAGGCCTGTTGCTCTCACGCCTGTGATCATGAAGTGCTTTGAAAAGTTGGTGGCCCGACACATCAGAAAGACAATCCCCCCCTCAGTTGACCCGCACCAGTTTGCTTATAGAGAAAACAGGTCCACTGAGGATGCTATCGCCGTGGCTCTTCACACAGCACTGAGCCACCTGGAGCACCAGGGGAACTATGTGAGGATGCTTTTCATAGACTATAGCTCAGCCTTTAACACCATCAAGCCGGACATCCTGAAGGACAAACTCTACCACCTTGGACTATCCTCTTCAATCTGCTGCTGGATAAAGAACTTCTTAAATGGTCGACCACAAACTGTCAGAATGGGTCCACACCTCTCTTCCTCCATTACACTGAACACTGGCTCACCACAAGGCTGTGTACTGAGTCCTCTCCTGTACTCCCTGCACACATACGACTGCACACCAGCTCACCAGTCAAACTCAATCATCAAATTCGCCGATGACACCACTGTGATCGGACTCATCTCAGGCGGGGATGAGTCACCTTACAGAGACGAGGTCGACAAACTGTCTTCTTGGTGCTCGGCGAACAATCTTACACTGAATACCACAAAGACTAAAGAAATAATCCTGGACTTTCGCAAGCGCAGCACAGACCTGGCCCCACTCCTCATTAACGGAGTATGTGTAGACAGGGTCCAATCCTTCAAATTTCTTGGAGTCCACGTCACGGATAGGCTCTCCTGGTCCACAAACACCACAGTTTTAGTGAAGAAGGCCCAGAAACGACTCCACTTTCTCAGGGTACTGAGAAGGGACAAATTGGACACCAAGCTTCTGGCAACCTTCTACAGAGCCACTGTGGAGAGCATCCTGACTTACGGCATTACAGTGTGGTATACCGGAAGCACGGCAGCAGGCAAAAAAGCCATACAGAGGGTGATAAACACTGCCCAGAAGATCGTCGGCTGCTCTCTGCCATCACTAGAAGACATTGCCAACCCCCGATACCTCAGAAGAGCCGGGTCCATTGTTGGAGACCCATACCACCCTGGACACGGCCTGTTCCAGTTGCTTCCATCTGGCAGACGCTACAGGTCCTACAAAGCACGGACAAACAGGCTCAAGGACACCTTCTTCCCAACAGCCATCAGGTCTCTGAACCTGCAGCAACACGTGACGTGACGACTACACATATCCCTACTATGAAATTAAGTCAAGTCGAATTGAAGTAACAGGAAGGTTGTTTGGTGCAGATCTGCCTTCCACAGGATGACTGAGGGAGGGTAAGTATAAAGACTGAGAGGTAAGTGATCCATCTTATTCTGGTTGGCATCGGTGAGGCAACTTGTAGTCGCCGGAAAATGGCGCTCAAGGCGGAGAGCTAACAAGTATGAATATGTCATAAATAAATGTCATAAATGTGTCTGGCCTGGGAAGACGAACTTGTGGAGAAGCACTATACAATTTCGTCATACGCTCCTGAGGGTATGATGACTACTAGGCTTTTTGTCAAGTCAAAGATGACGACAATGCCTATGTCTGATTTTCATTTTCATTTTTTTCAGTGGAACAAGAGAAACAATATACAACAGAGAGATAGTACACAACCACTGTCATGTCTTGTCTTGGGTGGATATATGTTCACTTTTCCCCTCTTCTGGTCGCCACAGAGCAAGTTAAGCCCCGTAGGTCCAGGACACAAGAGGTGAAAATCAAAAACACACACACATCGCCCCAAAACTCTAACAAGACATTGACAACCTCACAAACACAGGAGCACATGTCTTATAAACACAACATTAAGAATTCAAACAAGAAAATTAACAACATTAATAAGACAAAAACATTAACGTTTTGTAATTTCTTTGGAATTATATTTTTCACACATTTTATTAGTCGGTGCGGGTTTGGATTTTATTTGCCTTTCTGCTGTGCTGGGTGACGGATGTTTTGAAAAAAAAACATCCAAAGACAATTGCCTTTGACTACTTTTAATAATGTTTCTATAATGCAACAGACAAACGTCATCAAAGTGGGCGATCGAACGACTCGTCAAAACTTTTTCTGGATGTATTTTTTTTTCTACGAAGAAGTTTGTGAAATTCCTCCAGCATTTCTCTGATTTTTGCTATTCCAATGCTCACTCATCTCCCTTCTCGTTTTATTACTGTATTGTCGAGTGTTTCATTAGCTCTAGAGAGTTTGTTTTCATGCTCCTCGACCAAACTCGTCATCCACACTGACCACTTCGATCCAATCGCACTTGTAATCTTCTTGGGAGCCATGACGATAAAACCAGAAGTAACTGCTTTAACCACACTTAGGAATACTCAACAACAAAAAAACATCGTCAGAAGTCCTTGACGACGAACGGTGGGTCAAAAGTACATTAGAGAGAATCTTGAAACATGGATAGTGGTTGTTGTAGGACAGCCAATGAGAGCCCAGTAGGGTGTAGGGAGGTTCTAAAGTGAGAATCAATCCATCTGCAACAATATTTTCAAAATAAAATAACGGATAAGGAATGCATGTATTTTTGTTTTTTTTTCGTAACTTGGATATTTTTTCGTATCTCAAGGCACTCATTTGCATATAAAAAGTTTTCCTAACCCAAAAATGTTGCACCTTGAGGCATTTGTAAGGTATGAAGGTATACTCCCTATTGCCAAAAGCAGCTCAAACTGAGTGCAGCTATTATCTTGATTTGTCATTAATATTCCATTTCAATGTTTTTGTCAATAATACATAATTGCTTGAATTAGTTAGTAGTAAAAAGACAAGAAATACTACTCACTGGCAAAGACATGAACAACTTCAGAGTAAAAATTGTACTTCATGTCTTTTTTTTATTTGAACAATCTCACATTCGAAACAGACGGAATAAATTATAAAGTAGAAATCCATCCCTATAACACTTTTTGATGATTTTTTGTGGTGGCAATGCTCACGCAATTTATGGATCCTTCACTGATTTTGGGATATTTACAGGTATACACAGTCGGGCCAATCATCGGCGCCAATATTTGGGCAAATCATCGGCGCCAATATTTGGACATTTGACAAATATGGGTATCGGCCTGTTTTTAATGCCAGATTTAGATAATGCAGCTGACCTTAACCAATTGCCTGAATCAAACCAGGAGGGACGTATCTTTTGGCCAAAAGACGGACGGCACTGCCGCTGCCACAATCAGAATCCTCTTTCAAAAGAAAACAGTCTTTTCTGGTGTGGAGAGGCATGCGACTGGGCCGCAATTTTATATCATTGCATTAGCAGATCGCATGTGCGTCGAAAGGATTGCCTGCTGGATTGCATATGATTTGGGTCAATATCATAAGGAAGTTAATGTGCCAGTCTTTGTAAATGCAAATTGTTAAATTATTCAATTTGAAAAAAGAAATAAGTGTATCTTGACGAGAACCTAATGCTTTTTCTTATCAGAAGTTGACTCTTTCGAAGGTTTGTATTACTGCTAGTTGTCACTTCAACGCAGCACAGCATTGACAGCCAGAAGGATGGATGGTGTCTTCATCCATCCATTCTTTTGGGTGTTGATGAATGATAACTCAACTGGGAAACTGTGTTTTGGTGTTGTTTTGCATTTAAAAATCACCATGAGAAGCATTTTTTCTCCATCTACGGTGCAGCCCAAAACAACTGTGAAGTGAGTCTTGTCATGGCCAGTTGTTCTGATCAGCTTTTCCCCTTTCCTATGCATTCTGATATTCCTAGTCATATCAAAACACAGGTGATTCATCTATATAACCAAATCTGCAGAGAGGATAATCAACAAGGTAGGGGTTGCTAATGATAAATTCTTGAAAGTTCAGGATTTTTTTATCAAGTTTGGCTGGCAACTTTTGCGCAATTTTGGCTTTGTGCTGCAATGCAATCTGGTGCACCATCACAGTGAAGCTTTAAAAGATGACGTCATTGTATACTGAGACTTTGCCAACTTCAAAGTGTGAAGTATGAATGTATTTTATGCTTATTATTATTGTCTTTTGGTTTATATAGTGTAGTCACTGGAATAGAATTTTGCACGACCTAGTGGTAACTCCCGTCACGACCTCTTTTAGTTAGGGGGGGTGTTATCTATCACGACACCCCCATTTCTTTGTGTACTTTCCCGCCTTAAGTGTATCTCTGTCACATGATCCTGTGCTAATAAAACCAGGTTGTTTGTAGGGTGTTGCCAGGAATTCCAAACGGTCATAGACCATCTTTCTGCTCTGGCTATTCTGGCGTCCTCCTTCATATGAAGTGGTTTAAATTCTCATCACGACTGGCTGTGTGTTTCCTCTGCTCCGATATTATTGAATGTATATGGTCTTAAACCTGACACAAAGCTTTAAAGCGGAATGCCAAACTGGAAACTTGATTATCTCTCTGCCCCAGCTGATCGAACCACTGAAGGAAGGCTTCTTCCATCTCAAGTTTTTTGTCCCCTCTTGCCTTTTTTTGTTTTTTACATAGATTGAAGTGTTAAATCATTTCTCTATCTTCTAACATTACTCTCATCAACTCCAAAGTGTCTCCAATCTGTTGCCAATTTCTTCTGTAAACCTTACAACTTTCAACTTGAAATCAAACGCTGGTATCACATCTCCCATTATATGGAGGGAACTATTTCTGTGGCACAGCGTACATTGTCAGATGCTTTATTTATTTAATCACAATGTCCTTATAATTTTCTCACATTTTTGTGTTTTCACCCATATTTCATGCTTTATTTATTTACTCACATTGTCCTTTTAATTTTCTCCCATTTTTGTGTTTCCACCCATATTTCATACAAAATCGGGACACTTTGACCAATTTTATAGGGTTTAGTTGGTAGTTGTGTGAGGACCGTGGAATAAATGAGAGAATTTACATTAAATTACTTATCTAATTATATATATATATATATATATATATATATATATATATATATATATATATATATATATATATATATATATATATATATATATATATATATATATATATATATATATATATATATATATATATATATATATATATATATATATATATATATATATATATATATATATATATATATATATATATATATATATATATATATATATATATATATATATATATAATGCAAAATCTTAAGAAAAATCATCACGAGTGGTGTTTTTGAGAAACTGCATGTATAAACTCCGGATACACATGTGGAGTTTGCATGTTCTCCCCTGGCCTGCGTGAGTTTCCTCCCACATTCCAAAAACATGCATGGTAGGCTGATTGGTAGACTGACACTCTAAATTGCCCTTAGGTATGAGTGTGAATGGTTGTCTGTCTCCTTGTGACCAGATATTTGCTGTCCACCAATTTAGGGTATAGGCGTCTGGTGCTTGTAGTAAGGTGGGATAGGTTTACGCAATCCCCTTGAGCCTTGTGAGGAGAATCAGTACATAAAATGTATTAATGACACATCAAATGCAGAATTTGAATCTTCACTTTGGTTGGAGTGACTTGTCGATTTGGGAGAAATTCCAATCATAACTTGATTTTGTGGTAATTTGGGTAATTTTGTGCAAATTTTGAATTTGAAAATGCATTGGGTTCCTTTGAAGGCGCTAGACGACCAATCCATTTAAAACTCATTTCAATTCATGACAGAAGCATGAAAAAACACGGCTTCAGGGCAGCCATGTTGCTAAGGATGATGATTTTACCAAAGAGAATGTATTGAGATTAAATCTCTACCACCCTCCCACTTCAAATGAATTGCACGTCTACCAGTGAGCTACTCAGTTCAATTCACAGCAGACAGATGGTTAGATACCAAATGATCGGACTTCTGTTATCGTCAATGGCACTGATAAAGTTAAGATGATGCTTTTAGATTTTTTTGTCATTTGCATTGCGCAGTTGGTACCTGTTGGGCGCGTTGAAAGAAAGCGCCAGATGCTCTGTGTGTTGGAGGTTGCATGGCAGGTGGTGAAGAATCCATCCTCGTTGGCTGCAGTCCACACGGTTCAGACGCTCGTCAAGGACTTTCAAAACCACGCTGCTTGGGACTTAACAAACAAAGAATTTCATCAATTTTGAAGTCATTGACCAAGCCACATTGTAGGTGAAAAAAAATTTCCACAGCAAAATATATGTCACTACTTTGAAATGTTAGGGTACTTACAGGTCGCAATCTTTTTTTATTTTGATGAATTATGATTTTATTTAGAATAATTTTAGAGGGCGGCCTGGTGGTGCGAGTGGTTAGCGCATTGTCCTCTTAGCTCTGGGATCCTGGGTTAAAATCCAGGTTACATCCACCTGTGTGGAGTTTGCATATTCTCCCCTGGCCTGCGTGGGTTTCCTACATTTCAAAAACATGCATGGTATGCTGATTGGACACTCTAAATTGCCCCAGGTATGGGTGTGAGTGTGCATGGTTTTCCGTCTCCTTGTGCCCTGCGATCGGCTGGCCACCAATTCAGGGTGTCCCCTGCCTCTGAAGATGAACCGGTTCAGAAGATGAGATGAGATTATTTTTATACTGTAAATTACCCCAAAATATGACCAAATATCAAAAGCACTATCTGAAAATGCCCCCAAAACAATGGGTATGCACTCAAAGTTAACAGAAAGTGACCTGAAATTACGCCCAAATTCCGACCTGAAATAAACAGTTTGTAGTCTGTGAATTTTCAGATTTTGTGATACGCCCAAATTCCGACCTGAAATAAACAGTTTGTAGTCTGTAAATTTTCAGATTTTGTGATACTTTTTACTTTTTTGCATTTACCAGCGACACGTACAAAAATAAAGCTCAATATTGTCAAATTTTTTCAAGCTTTTCAAATAAATTCCTTTGCTCAATAGTTAATTCATGCAATGAAATAAAAACACAAACAGCAAATCAACTGTTAATCACGTTTTCCTTTTGTGGACACAGCTAACAGGCTACACTGCTTGATACAACTTAACTTTCAATATAACTAAACATTTTGACAAAGTAGAAAATGAAATATTTATTTAGACCATTAGTTGTGTTTTGAAATTAATCGTCATGGTCAGTTAAAATGGCAAACCTAAAACAAAAACTTTCAACATTTGAATTTATTTCATGTTGAAAAAAAATATTGCTTAACTTTTTTTCTTTCTCTTAGTTTAGATATAAAATGCATATTTAGTAGCATGTTAGAGACTGGTGTCGCAAACTATGGGAGATTCATAGTATTTGCCTGCTCTGTATATGGTATAGGGAATGACTACATATCAACAGGAAGTGAACTGAAATATACAGGGGATAATCTGGGAATGCTTCAAAATATATCAGAATTTAAGCAAGGTCGGCCCACCTGCCCGCCTGTGCGTCAGGTATGTTCGGACTTCTTCCCCAATAGGAGACTGATCTGCTTGAGCCCAATGAAGAAGATCCCTGCAACACACTGACACAAGTACAAAGGTGACATCCTCAAGTGGACCTATGTTACTGTTAGGTTTATTTGTCTTACATTATTTTATATTTGCTCGCAATGAAGAACGCTTAGCTTTACTTAGCTTATTAAAATCAGAATAGTACATTTACTTGCAATGGATGTCAATGCTTTGCTCCTTAGTTAGACCAAAAACAAGAAGGTCAAATCCTCTTGGACTGCTGGAATGTGGAGATGATCCTTCGGTTCTACATGACCATTTGTTTTGAGATGATCGACTTCTCACTCCTGTTTTCCCACCCCTCCCTTGAGAGCTCAGAAGTCCATTGTAACTAGGGTCCTTGAAGTTAATAAACAGGGAAAAGATGCGTGTGACGCCAGAATTAACCTGCACAGAGACGAGTGAGGTTCGATTCTCTCTTACAAGAATTTCACAGAGGATTGTCCTGTCTCTTTATTTGTGCGTAATTTTCAGAATGCCTATTGGTGAACTTAATTTATCTCTAGGTCTTTGTAGTGAACTCTTATAATAAGTGGGAAAAAGTACAAGACAAAATCACCTTGAAATAAAAGTACAGCGGTCTATTCACGATGTGTTTAGAGAAAATATATTCAGATTATGAAAAGCTTTGATGAGAAACCTTATGCAACGCTCCCCTGAAATGTAAATACCCTCCAATATCTGGCATTTTATTTTGAAATATCACAGTAGATTTGCTTTCCCAGTGACTACTTTCCAACACTTTGTTGGCCTTCCACTTGCTAGAAGGAAGCGTCGTCTCCACAATGCCAGAACCGATGTTACTGCACGCTAAGGGGAATAAAGTCAGCCCAGGCCCCGTGAGGGTTAGCAATCACTGGTTTCAATGCGAGCATGGCAGCTAAACCTGATAACAGTGCTCTCCAAGCGGACACAAACGAGATCCTGGTCAGGGTAGTGGCCACCAGCAGAGTTTGAGAGCGAACATCCAACCCAAAGGTCCTTTGTGGAGGAACATCTTTTTCCGAGACCAATGCTGATCAACGACCCTTGTAAAGATAAGTGGTCCGGAAAATTAATGATTTTTTGTATCTTTTGCATTCATACATTTACATATTTCATTTTCAGAATTGGTATACTTATACAATTTATAAAGGGTTTAAGGGGGTAGTATTAATGATCGGGGAAGGAATTACGCGAAAGACAGTGTATTTTCATGTTAGACTTTTCAACAAAGCGTCCTTTCGACGAAGCGCCCTTTGGACGAAGCGCCCTTCGGACGAAGCGCCCTTCGGACCGAGCGCCCTTCGGACCGAGCGCCCTTCGGACCGAGCGCCCTTCGGACCGAGCGCCCTTCGGACCGAGCGCCCTTCGGACCGAGCGCCCTTCGGACCGAGCGCCCTTCGGACCGAGCGCCCTTCGGACCGAGCGCCCTTCGGACCGAGCGCCCTTCGGACCGAGCGCCCTTCGGACCGAGCGCCCTTCGGACCGAGCGCCCTTCGGACCGAGCGCCCTTCGGACCGAGCGCCCTTCGGACCGAGCGCCCTTCGGACCGAGCGCCCTTCGGACCGAGCGCCCTTCGGACCGAGCGCCCTTCGGACCGAGCGCCCTTCGGACCGAGCGCCCTTCGGACCGAGCGCCCTTCGGACCGAGCGCCCTTCGGACCGAGCGCCCTTCGGACCGAGCGCCCTTCGGACCGAGCGCCCTTCGGACCGAGCGCCCTTCGGACCGAGCGCCCTTCGGACCGAGCGCCCTTCGGACCGAGCGCCCTTCGGACCGAGCGCCCTTCGGACCGAGCGCCCTTCGGACCGAGCGCCCTTCGGACCGAGCGCCCTTCGGACCGAGCGCCCTTCGGACCGAGCGCCCTTCGGACCGAGCGCCCTTCGGACCGAGCGCCCTTCGGACCGAGCGCCCTTCGGACCGAGCGCCCTTCGGACCGAGCGCCCTTCGGACCGAGCGCCCTTCGGACCGAGCGCCCTTCGGACCGAGCGCCCTTCGGACCGAGCGCCCTTCGGACCGAGCGCCCTTCGGACCGAGCGCCCTTCGGACCGAGCGCCCTTCGGACCGAGCGCCCTTCGGACCGAGCGCCCTTCGGACCGAGCGCCCTTCGGACCGAGCGCCCTTCGGACCGAGCGCCCTTCGGACCGAGCGCCCTTCGGACCGAGCGCCCTTCGGACCGAGCGCCCTTCGGACCGAGCGCCCTTCGGACCGAGCGCCCTTCGGACCGAGCGCCCTTCGGACCGAGCGCCCTTCGGACCGAGCGCCCTTCGGACCGAGCGCCCTTCGGACCGAGCGCCCTTCGGACCGAGCGCCCTTCGGACCGAGCGCCCTTCGGACCGAGCGCCCTTCGGACCGAGCGCCCTTCGGACCGAGCGCCCTTCGGACCGAGCGCCCTTCGGACCGAGCGCCCTTCGGACCGAGCGCCCTTCGGACCGAGCGCCCTTCGGACCGAGCGCCCTTCGGACCGAGCGCCCTTCGGACCGAGCGCCCTTCGGACCGAGCGCCCTTCGGACCGAGCGCCCTTCGGACCGAGCGCCCTTCGGACCGAGCGCCCTTCGGACCGAGCGCCCTTCGGACCGAGCGCCCTTCGGACCGAGCGCCCTTCGGACCGAGCGCCCTTCGGACCGAGCGCCCTTCGGACCGAGCGCCCTTCGGACCGAGCGCCCTTCGGACCGAGCGCCCTTCGGACGGAGCGCCCTTCGGACGGAGCGCCCTTCGGACCGAGCGCCCTTCGGACGGAGCGCCCTTCGGACGGAGCGCCCTTCGGACGGAGCGCCCTTCGGACGGAGCGCCCTTCGGACGGAGCGCCCTTCGGACGGAGCGCCCTTCGGACGGAGCGCCCTTCGGACGGAGCGCCCTTCGGACGGAGCGCCCTTCGGACGGAGCGCCCTTCGGACGGAGCGCCCTTCGGACGGAGCGCCCTTCGGACGGAGCGCCCTTCGGACGGAGCGCCCTTCGGACGGAGCGCCCTTCGGACGGAGCGCCCTTCGGACGGAGCGCCCTTCGGACGGAGCGCCCTTCGGACGGAGAGCCCTTCGGACGGAGCGCCCTTCGGACGGAGAGCCCTTCGGACGGAGCGCCCTTCGGACGGAGCGCCCTTCGGACGGAGCGCCCTTCGGACGGAGCGCCCTTCGGACGGAGCGCCCTTCGGACGGAGCGCCCTTCGGACGGAGCGCCCTTCGGACGGAGCGCCCTTCGGACGGAGCGCCCTTCGGACGGAGCGCCCTTCGGACGGAGCGCCCTTCGGCGGGAGCGCCCTTCGGACGGAGCGCCCTTCGGACGGAGCGCCCTTCGGACGGAGCGCCCTTCGGACGGAGCGCCCTTCGGACGGAGCGCCCTTCGGACGGAGCGCCCTTCGGACGGAGCGCCCTTCGGACGGAGCGCCCTTCGGACGGAGCGCCCTTCGGACGGAGCGCCCTTCGGACGGAGCGCCCTTCGGACGGAGCGCCCTTCGGACGGAGCGCCCTTCGGACGGAGCGCCCTTCGGACGGAGCGCCCTTCGGACGGAGCGCCCTTCGGACGGAGCGCCCTTCGGACGGAGCGCCCTTCGGACGGAGCGCCCTTCGGACGGAGCGCCCTTCGGACGGAGCGCCCTTCGGACGGAGCGCCCTTCGGACGGAGCGCCCTTCGGACGGAGCGTCCTTTCGGCGGAGCGTCCTTTCGGCGAAGCGTCCTTTCGGCGGAGCGTCCTTTCGGCGGAGCGTCCTTTCGGCGGAGCGTCCTTTCGGCGGAGCGTCCTTTCGGCGAAGCGTCCTTTCGGCGAAGCGTCCTTTCGGCGAAGCGTCCTTTCGACGAAGCGTCCTTTCGACGAAGCGTCCTTTCGACAAAGCGTCCTTTCGACAAAGCGTCCTTTTGCGACAAAGCGTCCTTTCGACAGTGTCCGGTCAAGGAAAAAAAAACCAAAAATATAACGCTGATTGGACATGCATCATTGTCTTGGGGGCCAAGGACTCCTCCAAGTTGGAAACTATTTCTCGAAAAGTACCGTATTTTCTCGCATATAAGCCACCCGCACATATAAGCTGCACCCTTAAAATTTATCCCGCATAAAGCACCCCGATTCCCAATTTTCACCTCCATATTCATGGTTATAATAGGGAGTACTAAAATGTGTTACTTTGAAGGAAAAATCTTAAGTGCTGTCATGTAATGGTGCCGATACCGCAACACTCATATTTGCCAAATGAAAACAGACCAGGCAGAGCACTGGGCCACACCAAGTTTCCAGATGGAAACTCTGAAAATGATCTAAATGTGTGCATGTACCATCCACCATTTTGTATTTTTCGGCCAGCATCCTGGCTTGATGCCTCTTTCCCGAGCCAGGTGGACCTAACAGGAGCACTCTGGGAGTTCTGGAACAACTCCTTGTTTGCAAGAACGCCATCACTACGACACAAAAGCACAATTGAGCACACAAGTAAACGCGCATCCACATACACACAGGACCTTGGTGGTAGACGTCGAGCGGAGGCTGATCAGCGTCCACTGTCTTGAGGATGTGTCGGTAGGCAGAGCTTATCCCAGTGACCTCGCAACAGTAGCGCTGTAGGCGGACCTTGAGACTCAGACCCCCATCCAATGAATTGGTTCTCCTCTCTGCACGCTCCCACACCTCATTGTCAACAGGCCGCGCAAACATCTCATGGTAGATGTCTGAGGGCGCAAAAGTGGGTCAGGAATTTGTGCGCTAACTCGCGGCATGTAGCGGGCGAGTGGCGTACCTCCGGTGAAGGAGTCCGTCAGCCCGCCGCGGTGTCTCTCCAGGAGAACGTCTTCAGCCGCCGCTAGTAAAACTAACATTGAGAGTCATTTGCCACTGCGCTTTTGAAACAAATGGTCAGACTTAACTTACCCACATGCTTGGGAATGACCCCACCCTGTTGGAGATTTCGCGCCTGCAGGCGAGTTTGAGGTAGTCCGTCCAGCACCCAGCCCTAAAAATACACCCACAGTCAATCTGAATAACCAAAACCTAAAAATCCTAATTGTGGTGATGCATTGGAAAACTAAAATAATTCTGCACACATTTAATATTCATGCTTTCTTTATGCACTATGCATCCCTCCATTTCTCTCTTTTTGGGGACATCTATCTGGAAAACCCTCTCTCACTCTCTACACTGAGGTCAATAAGTGTTTGAACACCATGCTAGATTGCAAGTTCTCCCACCAAATCATGGAGGGGTCTGAATTTTTTTATCGTTGGTGAATGTCCACTGTGAGAGATTATATAAAAAGAAAAATCCAGAAATCACCATGTATGATTATTTTAATGATGTCTGATACTGCTGCAAATAGGTATTTGTTCACTTGTCTGTCATATAATTCTGACCGTGAAAGACAAGTTGGATTATATGGGGTGTACTTTTAAAGGTGGGCTAGCAGCAAGTGAGGTGTACTTTTAAAGGTGAGCGAGCACCAAGTGGAGGTGTACTTTTAAAGGTGGGCTAGCACCTTTAAAGGTACTTTTAAAGATGCTATTGAACACATACTTCTAATGATGTGTGCCAATAAGAACAATATTTTAATTACTTCTAGTGATGTGTGCCAATAAGAACAATATTTTATTTACTTCTAGTGATGTGTGCCAATAAGAACAATATTTTAATTATTTCTAGTGATGTGTGCCAATACGAACAATATTTTATTTACTTCTAGTGATGTGTGCCAATAAGAACAATATTTTATTTACTTCTAGTGATGTGTGCCAATAAAAAATAATTTAATTTTAAATAATTTTCCATTATTTTAGTAAATATATATTCAAAATGATTTGCTGAGAACCTTAATTCAAAGATTAATCTCAATGTTTTCTATGCTGGTGTAAATTTCCTGGAGTAGGATTCCTGGATTCACAGTACTTACTGCTTAGCTACTTTTTTTCTTCTGTCATGTACTGGAGTAGGATTCCTGTATTTCCAATTTCATTACAGTACTTACTGTTATAACTACTTTTTTTCTTCTGTCACGTACTGTTCTGCGTGTGTTTGGCTGTGAATAATTGCCCTTGTTATTCTAAATGAATGTTGTTATCTGTAAGGGCCGTAAATGGCCCGTGGGTCAAGGTTGAAAAACATGTACACACACACGACCAGGGGCGGGGCGAGCGCGTCGGCGCAACCTCCGGGGGCGGGGCGAGCGCATCGGCACAATTTCCGTCGGCTGGCTATCTGGTCGGCTAACTATCCATTCGGCTAACTCTCCGTTCGGCCAAACGCCCCCTCGGCGAACTGTCCCTCGGCCAGACGTCCGTCGGGTGAACGTCTTTTGGCGAATCGCCCGACATTCATGAAGTTTGGTTCTTTTATGACTTTTGTGAAGTATGAGTGTATTTTATGCTTATTATTATGTCTTTTGGTTTATATAGTGTAGTCACTAGAATAGAATTTTGCATGACCCAGTGGAAACTTCCATCACGACACCTTTTAGTTAAGGAGGTGTCATCTATCACGACACTCCCATTTCTTTGTCTACTTCTTCCCGCCTTAAGTTTGTCTCTGTCACATGATCCTGTGTTAATAAAACCAGTTTGTCTGTGGGGAGTTGCCAGGAATTCCAATCGGTCATTCCTTCATATGAAGTGGTCTAAATTCTCATCACGACTGGCTGTGTGTTTCCTCTGCTCCGATATTATTGAATGTATATGGTCTTAAACCTGACATTTTCTGGTACCGAAAATCCCGGAGATTCATTTCTGAATTTCTCAGACCGCGGTGGACTGAAAGCCGAGAATTACTGACGTCAGCCCTCTTACTTTGAAAGAGGGGGCCTTTTCGGTCGATCGCGGCCCGTTTGAAGAAAGGAACCCGGCGGAGAAAGAGGAGGCAGGCAGATGGTAAGTGCATTTAAAAATGTACATATAACAAGGCTGTGAAAATCCTGTTTTTCCATTCGTGAAAGAGTCGAAGAAAAACGCTCCATTAGTGGGAGATAAGGAATGCATACACGTGAGAATTACGTATGTCGTTAAGAAAATTAAAATAGAAACGTAAGGTATGCAACGGATGGTACGCTTAGTTGGATTAGCCAACTAGAGTGTCTCCAAGAGGTGCGTCAGTGACGCGGCGTAAACCTAAGGTGGGGGTTAGAGTCCCCCTTTGTGAAAAGGATTTTCAGAGACTGTTCAAAATAAGGGAAACCTTCCAAAAATAATGCACTCGATGAGTAAAAAGCACTAAATAAAAAGTAATCATTATATAGAGATATAATAAAAACGGAAGTACGCCGTGACGCGCGCAGGCCTTGCAAAATAAAAGAATAACAGTTATAAAGTCGATGTAGACGGATAAATAGGATAATAACGTTATTAAAAAGATAATAAATTAGTTGGGACGTCCCTAAAAATCCTAAAGAAATATATTAATAGAGTAACATTTGACCATTGTTTGGAAAAAGTTCAAAACCAAAGAACAAGAGGAAAAAGGCATCCAAAATGGGCTCTGGGAATAGTAAAGAATATCCAGATGATGTGAAATTCATGCAGAGACATTTTCCTGACAATTGCGTCCATGTAGGAGAATGGACAAAAAAGAACAATGTACATGGTTTGGGGGGGGGGGGGGGGGGATTGTTAGTGGAACCTTTGCAAACCATTCAAAGGAATTAAGAAGCAAGAAAAAAATACGTATTTGTCAGGAGTGGCTGGATTGCCCCTCCTGGCATGATGTCACGATTATTTTCAGCTGTGGCTAATTACGTGATTAGGTTTTTTTATGCTATTTAAGGATTATGGTTTTCCGTGAACGCTGTCGGATCGTCTGGTTTCATTCCCTGTGTTTCCTCGTAGTCATGCCGTTCACATTGACGCCACGCTGCATGTTTCTTTTCGTTTGTAATAAGTGATCAAGCTAAGTTGTTTATGTTCTGCTACCCCGTTCATTAAATCAAGCATCAAGAGCAACATATCTGCCTCCCCTTTTCCATTTGCTTCGGCGACTCCGCACCTGGGTTCACTTTCCCCCCCGATCGCGTCGCACTACGCGACGCGATCGTAACAGCACGATCCGACCATCATGGACCCAGCGGAGCGCCACCTACGCTCGCGCCGACGCGCTTGGCGACGCCAACCATCCACTTTGAAGACACCGGACTGCTTGGAGTGTATAAGAAACCCCTCATAATCGTTTAGGAGTTTTGTAATGAACACACCGTGGTGCGGGGCTCTCAGGCACATCATTGCTGGAGATGAGTCTCAGCTGGTAGGAGAGTTAGATCCGCAGCTTACTCCTACGCCCCACCACTGCTATGCACGTCGCCCTGGGAAGCCCTTACAGTTTAATCATGATGCCCAGGTGCGTACAACCCCCAGAAACCGCCCAAGTTATCTTATGCCTATGACCAGCGGAATTGTTTCACCATGGAGGGAACCTGAAGATTCTGGTGAGGAGGACGTCGTTGAGGAAATTGATTTTTCGCTGGCGTTTCGGAATCCGATAATGAATTCTTCGACCAATTCGGACCCCGAGACCTTCCACTGGAGGAGGATTACCCCTATTTTTCCCCCGACAATTCCTACTCCAAATACCCCGACCAGCAAATACAGAGTGGGCTGAGCACCTATTATGGGACACCACGTAATGGCGGGGGTGCTGTGCAATCCTCCCAGAGGAGGCGCCGAGCGGCACGCCGTAGAGCGAAGCGAAAGGAGTGCCTGGACACGCTAACCACTGTCCAAGTTACGCACCCGACCACGTCTGTCCAAGCTCCTCTCCCGACCACGTCTGTCCAAGCTCCTCTCCCGACCACGTCTGTCCAAGCTCCTCTCCCGACCACGTCTGTCCAAGCTCCTCTCCCGACCACATCTGTCCAAGTTACGCACCCGACCACGTCTGTCCAAGCTCCTCTCCCGACCACGTCTGTCCAAGCTCCTCTCCCGACCACGTCTGTCCAAGCTCCTCTCCCGACCACGTCTGTCCAAGCTCCTCTCCCGACCACGTCTGTCCAAGTTCCTCTCCCGACCACGTCTGTCCAAGCTCCTCTCCCGACCACGTCTGTCCAAGCTCCTCGGCCGACCAAGTCTGTCCAAGCTCCTCGGCCGACCACGTCCGTCCAAGCTCCTCACTCGACCTCGACCACGCTTTTCCAAGTACCCAAAGTTACTCGGCCGATCACGCCTTTCCAAGTGCCCGAAGTTACTCGGCCGACCACGCCTGTCCAAGTGTCCGAAGTTACTCGGCCGACCACGCCGTTTCAAGTGCCCCAAGCTCCTGTGCCAAGGCCACGCAAAGTATTTCCGTTGCCACTGAGGTCGCCAGTCGCACCCGTACCGAAGCCACGGACCAGGTTTCTGGTGACGGACGGCCATTCAAGCACCGCTCTCCCAAGCACCGCTCTCCCAAGCACCGCTCTCCCATGCACCGCTCTCTCGAGCACCGCTCTCCCGAGCACCGCTCTCCCGAGCACCGCTCTCCCGAGCACCGCTCTCCCGAGCACCGCTCTCCCGTGCACCGCTCTCCCGTGCACCGCTCTCCCGAGCACCGCTCTCCCGAGCACCGCTCTCCCGAGCACCGCTCTCCCGAGCACCGCTCTCCCGAGCACCGCTCTCCCGAGCACCGCTCTCCCGAGCACCGCTCTCCCGAGCACCGCTCTCCCGAGCACCGCTCTCCCGAGCACCGCTCTCCCGAGCACCGCTCTCCCGAGCACCGCTCTCCCGAGCACCGCTCTCCCGAGCACCGCTCTCCCGAGCACCGCTCTCCCGAGCACCGCTCTCCCGAGCACCGCTCTCCCGAGCACCGCTCTCCCGAGCACCGCTCTCCCGAGCACCGCTCTCCCGAGCACCGCTCTCCCGAGCACCGCTCTCCCGAGCACCGCTCTCCCGAGCACCGCTCTCCCGAGCACCGCTCTCCCGAGCACCGCTCTCCCGAGCACCGCTCTCCCGAGCACCGCTCTCCCGAGCACCGCTCTCCCGAGCACCGCTCTCCCGAGCACCGCTCTCCCGAGCACCGCTCTCCCGAGCACCGCTCTCCCGAGCACCGCTCTCCCGAGCACCGCTCTCCCGAGCACCGCTCTCCCGAGCACCGCTCTCCCGAGCACCGCTCTCCCGAGCACCGCTCTCCCGAGCACCGCTCTCCCGAGCACCGCTCTCCCGAGCACCGCTCTCCCGAGCACCGCTCTCCCGAGCACCGCTCTCCCGAGCACCGCTCTCCCGAGCACCGCTCTCCCGAGCACCGCTCTCCCGAGCACCGCTCTCCCGAGCACCGCTCTCCCGAGCACCGCTCTCCCGAGCACCGCTCTCCCGAGCACCGCTCTCCCGAGCACCGCTCTCCCGAGCACCGCTCTCCCGAGCACCGCTCTCCCGAGCACCGCTCTCCCGAGCACCGCTCTCCCGAGCACCGCTCTCCCGAGCACCGCTCTCCCGAGCACCGCTCTCCCGAGCACCGCTCTCCCGAGCACCGCTCTCCCGAGCACCGCTCTCCCGAGCACCGCTCTCCCGAGCACCGCTCTCCCGAGCACCGCTCTCCCGAGCACCGCTCTCCCGAGCACCGCTCTCCCGAGCACCGCTCTCCCGAGCACCGCTCTCCCGAGCACCGCTCTCCCGAGCACCGCTCTCCCGAGCACCGCTCTCCCGAGCACCGCTCTCCCGAGCACCGCTCTCCCGAGCACCGCTCTCCCGAGCACCGCTCTCCCGAGCACCGCTCTCCCGAGCACCGCTCTCCCGAGCACCGCTCTCCCGAGCACCGCTCTCCCGAGCACCGCTCTCCCGAGCACCGCTCTCCCGAGCACCGCTCTCCCGAGCACCGCTCTCCCGAGCACCGCTCTCCCGAGCACCGCTCTCCCGAGCACCGCTCTCCCAAGCACCGCTCTCCCAAGCTCAAGCTAAGTTGTTTATGTTATGCTACCCCGTTCATTAAATCAAGCATCAAGAGCAACATATCTGCCTCCCCTTTTCCATTTGCTTCGGCGACTCCGCACCTGGGTTCACTTCCCCCCCCCCAATACTGTTACGCGACGCGATCGTAACAGTATTTAAGAGATGGCGGATTGGGACGGGACATCCCGAGAGAGAACAAGATAAGGGTGGGGGGGCTGAAAAGGGCAAAGCACATGTGAAGAAAAAATGACTGAGCCGAGGACAAAGGAAAAATGGCAGCCAAACGGGGTGAAAAAAGCCTTTTTCCCTAGCCTATCTCCTACTAACCAATCCCAAAACTCACCAACATAAC
Source organism: Stigmatopora nigra (assembly GCF_051989575.1). NCBI lineage: Eukaryota > Metazoa > Chordata > Actinopteri > Syngnathiformes > Syngnathidae > Stigmatopora > Stigmatopora nigra. The sequence goes on along the minus strand of NC_135511.1, from coordinate 2,186,446 downwards.
AGCTTTGATTGATACCAGGCCTGCAAGAGACAGTGGCCCCCACCTATGCACCCTCTTCGTACAGACTCGTACCTTTTTACAAACAAAGGACACAAGGGGGGTTGCGGGGGCTCCTGGAATGCCCAGGCAAGAGACCTCTCAAGTTATCTCGCACCAAGTAAGAGCAGAGAGAGATAAGGATTTAGAGGCAGAGGAGACAGAAATGGCATTTATCCAAATTATTAATGATATCAAACGAGAAGAAAACAATGCAGAAATGGCATTGATCCAAATTATTAGGTAAATTAGCATGATTTCTATAGGATGGAATAAGATGATGATATGTTTAGTGCACGAAACATGATTCATTGTTTTTCCATCACTAGATGAAATATGCTTTAGCGTGAGTCATATTAATGACTGTTAAAATATCACAGACTGCATTAATATCAAACAATTGATGGCAACCAAATGCCGTTAACCTAGTTCTTTTGAGAACGATTAGTGCTGATAGGACAGCAAAAGGTAGTTAGCTGCCAACCTCTCCACTAGTGACAAAAATTGCTGACCACTGATGTCTGATTATGAATGAGTGTGAGCGTGAATGGTTGTTTGTCTTTTTGTGTTTTTGTGTTTTTGATTGGCCATCCACCAAGATATAATCAATCCGTTAGATATCAAGGTGGAAAAGGATTTAGCAAATTTGAATCAATTTCTGAAACCGCCAATAAGCCGTTTTTAGGGATGGCAGCGAAGGATTGGAAATTTGAAATCAATTTCTGAAATCGCCAATAAGCCTTTTTTGGATGGCAATGAAAAATCAAGGAAAATTGTTTAGTCCAAAGAATTTTTTTTTGATGATGATGCATTGAATTGGAGGAACAAATCTGCAATGCGAAATTTTGAAGCACTGAAATGAAAAAAAATAAATAAAACAGTGCATCATATGAAATTCCAAAGTACCATTGATTTATAGTGATAATGGCATCCAAATTGTCTTAACAGACTGATTGACGGGATTGACAAAAGGTTCCATACTTCGTTATGAAATCATTGCGCCCACATAACGAGGTCAACCGGACAACAAAATATGGAAATCTTATTTAGTAGACTATAGACAAAACCGCCATCATTCACTACACGATTGGAGCTGAATGATGAGTCTAATCTGGCTATCTGCATAAAAGAAAAACTTTAAAGAAACGCACTAATTTTGAGTTAGCAGAAGAAGACTGTGTTTTTCAACAGGAAACATGGAGAAGACGCACGAGCAACCCAAAATGAGAACGTCCGTACAACTGTTGCTGACCAAACAGCAGACATGAAAATAGCTGAAAAGGAGGATGCAGATCCATCTTTGCACTGTAAGGAGGTTCTCTCAGTTGAAACGTTTGAGGAGACAGGTAAGATAAGCTTATTGACTGATTGTAATGGAAAGCATCCAATATTGATTGGAAAGATTATTGCTCGAGGAGCAATGCCATAAACCATAAGGAACTTTCTATATTGGTTTTATTGTCTCCATAAAAGAGTGAAAGCGTTTCAATTGAGAACAAACCTTCTTACAGCTTTTTAAAGTAAACGATTAGAGAGAAAAGAGAGATTGCAATGGATAGATATCTAACTAAATTTTAATTTTATGCCTGACTATTGGAAAATGATGATTAAGAAAGTTTTAAAGGAGATAATTGGCAAACTCCAACAATGGAATGTTACATTTGATAAAAACGACTACTAGTTTGGGATATTTTGAATTTCAAACAATTGAGTTTAATATGCAACACGATACACATTGTTAATTGAATTGGGACTTGATTAGCATGCAATTTATAGGTAATGAATTTTAATTGCCCTAAAGGACAGTTTAGTGGGTTCAATTCTTTTCAGAATTATAAATGTATACATGTGTTTCTGGATATTAATTGATGTGAATGTAACTGTTGCAGAGAGCGGGAAAGCTGTTTTCCTGAGGAGAAAGCAGCCTGGTTCGCTTTTTGTATTTTTCCTATTTTTAGCATGATTAGTTCATTTGTGTAATTGCAGGAAAGGAAAAATCAAATATAGTTATTGATCTTAACAAGGAAGCAGCAATTGCAATAGAATAACAGGTAGTATATCTATTTTTGACTGATAAAGCATTCAGATTTTCACAAGCAAAGTGATGGAATAAGTAAGATTGTTGTGATTTTTGTCCATTTGAGAATTAAGCCCAACCAAGTGGCCGTATGCAGGTGTTGAGCACGCGCTAAAGATGACAGCAGCTAAAGCAGCAGCGCAAACACTTACTGCACAGTATTCACAACAACAAAAACTGAGTCAAAAACAGTATTTATTGATATGCAAAACATTGCATCACAGAAGGTAGAGATGCATCTATACAGAAAGGCACAGAACAGTCTGCAGAAGATCTGTACACAGCTAAAGGCCTATCGAGCCTACCAAAAAAAAAATTCCAAAATTGAGCCATGGATTTAACCATGTCTCAACAGGGGGGATGATGGACATGGTACAGCGTGTGTTCCATGTCCCAGAGGTCTAAATACCTACTTTTAATTTTTTTGTAGGAACTGTTTGATTTGTTGCAGACATGTTGTGCAAGGTAACCTCGGGCCCAAACGAGGACAACGTCCAAAAGAGTGTGGGACTGGTAGAGCAAACAAATGTTCATGGAAGACCATTTCAACATCCTCTATGGCAGTGGTCTCAAACCGGTCCTCAAAGGGCCGCAGTGGGTGCAGGTTTTCATTCCAACTCAACAAGGATACCTTTTGCAAGTGCAATCAGGTAATTAGAGTCAGGTGCTACTTATTTTAAAGACACCTGATTGGTTAAAATGTTGGCACTGGATCGGTTGGAACAAAAACCAGGACCCACTGCGGCCCTATGTGGAACCGGTTTGAGACCACTGCTCTATGGGAAGGTGAAACATGACAAAAGACTAAGGGCGTGTTCGATCTACTCACAGAATGGATGGTAACATGTTTGGAGAAGCTTGTCCAAAGAACATGCAAGCTGCCAGGATCCCCTTTTGTCTACTTTACAGGAGGTGGTGAAGCCAGGTGACTGGATGCTGATCCGAGTCATAAAAAGGAAGTCCTGGTTCTCTCCACGATGGGAAGACCCATTCGTGGCCCAACTCACCAGCCTCCAGTGCTGCAAAGATTGCTGAGAGGTCTACGTGGATTCCCCAATCTCAGGTCAAGGTGGTTCGAAACATAGGGGACTGTGAGTAGACTGCAAGCCGGACGGTACCAAAACCCTTGTCCGTGGAACATCATCAGACGTCTACTCACCTGCCCCGAGCGCCCCGAGCTTAACTTTGACATTTCGTAGACGAGAGGAGTAGTCAAAGATTCAACCAGAAGCTTGCAAGAAGCTTGTGGATGGCTACCAAAAGCACCTAATTGAAGTGAAAATGGCCAAGGAACATGTTACCAAACATAAGCGCTGCTGTATGTATATTTTTGACCCAGCAGATTTGATCACTTTTTTCTGTTCACCCATAATATGGTAATAAAAGAACCAAAATTTGTGAACGTTTTTTTTTTTTTAAAAACCAGTATCTGTTCCAATCACTCTATCAGAGAAAATTCAGAGTTGTAGAAATAACTGGAAACTCAAAATAGCCACGACATTCTTCACAAGTGTATGTAAACCTTTGACCACAACTGTCGGTGGTGAATTAGAACAATCAAAAACATGTTTTTCCAATGTAATATCTTATTTGTAGGTGTTTTATTTCAGGTGGTGGGAACCGTTTATTTGTATTTAGTTATTTTACAGTATAGGGAAAATTGATTTTGATTGGCAGCCCGGTGGGACAAGTTGTTAGCGTGTAGGCCTTACAGCTCTGGGGTCCTGGGTTCAAGTCCAGGTCAGTCCACCTACATTGAGTTTGCATTTTCTCCCGAGGCCTGCGTGAGTTTCCTCCGGGTACTCCGGTTTCCTCCCACTTTCCAAAAACATGCATGAATGGCTTATTGGACACTCTAAATTGCCACTAAGTATTGGATTGGATAACTTTATTCATCCCGTATTGTAGTGAGTTTGCATGGTTGTCCGTCTCCTTGTCCCCTGCGATCGGCTGACCACCTTCCGGAGTCAGCTGGCATAGGCTCCAGCACCCCACGCTACTCTAATGGGGATAAAGCGGTTCAGAAAATTAGATCAGATGTGAGATACTTTGAGACCCTTCGTTTATTTGCAACTCGGTCGTGATATTTTGTTGTACTTTTTGATCCATACTATTATATCTTTTGATACTTAGGTTCTTACGTGTTCTCTTTGTTCAATAAATACCAGTTTTTGAAAAATCGACCAATATGTTCCTGAGTTGTGTAGGCCGCCCATCCAAGGTATATTACTCAGCGGGAATACTAATGTACAAACAAAACTGGCCAAGCCGACGAGTAAACCAAGGAATCTAAAGTACCAGAATGAACACAACAAGAAATACAACCATACAAAGGCAGGAGAACATAGGGGACATGGCAGGCACTCAAGGCAGTTAGCAAGGCAATCGTCGGACGGAAGAAGACTGTTGTCTTTAAAAACGAGGGGCTACTGATGCGCGACAGGTGCGTTGCAAAGCCTTGTCTAAAAACGAGGGGCTACTGATGCGCCACAGGTGCGTTGCACAGCCTTGTCTAAAAACGAGGGGCTACTGATGCACCACAGGTGCATTGCACAGCCTTGTCACTACAGATCCATAACTTGTCGAAAAGTCACTGGATATGTGTGGAGTATAGAATGTATTCTTTTTACTTTCATTCAGTATAGTCACTTGGATAGAATTTTGGAGAGCCTAGTGGAAATTTACATCATGACACCTATGAGTTAGGGGCGTGTCATATACCAAGACACGCCCATTTCTTTGTTCACCTCTTCCCGCCTAAAGTTTGTACCTAGGTCACATGACCCTTTGTTAATAAAACTAGCGTGACTGTTGGGGGTAGCCAGGGATTCGAACTGGTCAGGCTGGGGGATGGACACATCTCCCAGCGCTGGCTACGCTGACCCCTCCTTCAGCTGAAGTCTTTGAAAATCTCATCAAGCCGACTCTGCGTGTGCTACCTCTGATCCGAAGTTATTGAATGTATATGGTTTTAAACCCGACAATATGACACCCCTAATTGTGTGGGTTTTCCCTGGTTACTCCAGTTTTCTCCCAACCTCCCAAAAGATGCATGGTAGACTGGTTGAACACACTAAATTGCCCCTAGGTATGATTGTAAGAATTAATGGTTTTCCGTTTCATTGTTAACTGTGATTGGCTGGCAAAAAATCACGTGTTCCCAGTCCTCTGGCCATAGTTGGCTGGGACAGGTTCCAGCACCACACCTCACCGTTATGATGATAAGCGGTACAGAAAATGAATGAATGAATAACCGGAATCAATAGGTGACCTTAAAACAACAGGAGGTGCCCCAGAATTGTCACAAAATGAAGATTCAGTGACCCAAAATAAACAGTCACTGGAAATACTAAGTTAACAATTAGTTAATAAGTTAACAAGAGGTGACATTGTAATGCCCAAAATTAACAGGAAGTAATCCACGGCAATTTCTAGAACTGAAAAGCATGAACTCTCCTCAGAAACGGGATTATCTAGTCACCGCTCTGTGTGGATGAAAGTTACCGTGTTGAAGCAGTCTGACTGTTTGAGTCGCTCTTGAATCAGGTCAACCAGAAGATCATCGGGAACCTCCTGAATAAACACCCAAAATCGTTTATTTGTGCACACGTACTTGAGGCGTAACCATATACTAAATCGTGTGTGTAACCAGCATATGAATAACCAGAAGTCTTATGGGAGTCTTATGAGTGTTGTCACTTGTTGATTACCTTTGCTAAGTGAACACTATTCTCAGTGGAGAATATAAATTGATACATGTTTAACCCATTTTTAAAATGGTTTTGCTTGTACAGAATATATATATATATATATATATATATATATATATATATATATATATATATATATATATATATATATATATATATAATATCAATCATCCCTTGAATAAAATTGAATGGCTTCAGATATTGTAGAACTGGCAAATATGGTATCATAGTCCAAAGGATAGATATCGTATCGCAACAAATTGGATGATTTTCAGCCATAACACGGACCTGTTGCTTGAGCGCATACTGGCGCGCTTGCTCGCCGAGCTGCGATTGGTTGTCGAGGAGCGTTTCCATGGTCACGTGAACTGCATTGACATCAGCGCACAGCTTCCGGGCCTGTCAGATACACGGGTAGGCAATGAACTTCGGGAACATCCGCACCATGACAGGGAAGACTCTGCTCACCACAGCGGTTTTCCCTACGGCAGGAGGACCCAAAAGGACCACCCTAGGAACTGGACACACATGAACAAGATGAATGAGCCCTTATGGTACCGTAGACAATGGAGTGACTAACCGTGCACACTGCTTTCCTGCAGCAGAAGCAGGAGGTACGCGATGGGGTCTTCGGGCTGCTCCACAGCCAGGCTGGACACCATACTCTTCATATACACACACATGTATAACGGCTACGATGAACTGAACGGATTTGGACTTTTTTTCTGCTCATCTTCCAACAGAGGCGGACGTCCCCACAGCTGTTCCCTAATCTTATTTTTTTCCCGAATTTGTCATTCCTCTTCCTTTGAGGGGCAATGGAAGACCGTGTTTTTCCGCCCCCACTGTAATGGGGATTAGGCAGGTAGTCTAACATGTCTCCCCCAAAGTAATATATGTCGCTATATAACTGTCTCGGTCGGGCTGTATCTAGAAAGGCATTTTTTGTTTACATTGACAATAAAGAAACAGCGGAAAATGAGTGTGTTTTTTCACGAGTGAGAAAATTTGTCGGAGCTGACCTGGACCAGGTGAATGATGTTGTGCTGGTCAGCGTAGATGGCCATCTGAGGGGGGACCCTGAGGGGATGAACACTCTCCATCATCTGCCTCTTGAGAGAGACTTCTAAGGTTGTCAAAAGTATAGAAAAGTATCAAAACATAAAATGTGTATACTCATTTGATATTTGATTGGCAAGGTTTGGAAAAACATAACTGGAATGTTCTGTCCATATTCAATATTTCATTACAAATGGATGGAAAAAATATCAAAACCGTAATCTCGTATTGGGCTACCATATTTAATTGCAAAACGTGGCTGAGGAAAGAGATGTCTGGGGTTCCCTGCTAAAGCTGTTGTCCCGGCAACCCGACCTTGGATAAGGGGGGAAAATAAAGAAGAGGTTTGCATCAGGCACAGGGCTAAGCAGGTGGTTGGATGCACCTATCACCCAATCCAGCACCAGACGGGTCGGGCAACATCAGGTTGCAACAACAGGTGTGACTCACGACCATAAGTGACCTACTTAAGCCACCCAGACCTTTACCGCGTTGCTGGATCGTGTTTATCAGTTCATTAACTACGTTTCTCACCCTACAGATCTTGTACCTTTGCCTTGGATTTTCCCACAGACTTCACGGCTGTTGACCCCCATGCCATGTTCACTGACACTCTTATGCTGCTTCCGTTGTGCCTTTGCTCAGCCAGCAATAAAGAGAAATCATCACGATCAAAACTGTTTTTGTGCCTGCTTTGGGGCCCTTCACTCACAATCATAACAGCATGATCCAACCTGTGAAAGGACAGCTCACTGCGCCCCTGCACCGACTACCGCAGCCTCCACGCCATAACAGTCAGGAACAGGTTTCCTTTGCCTCTCATTGACTCCGCCTTTGCTCTGCTTCAGTCTCGTTTTTTCACCAAAAACCACCTGGTTCACATCCGGGAGGGAGATAAATTGAAGCATGCCTTCACCACCCCCCTGGGCCATTTTGAGTACCAGGTGCTTCAATGACTCTTGGAGAATCGCCTTTACATTAAGGCAGAGAAGTGCAAAATATCTCACAGACCACCATTCTCGGGTTTGTTGTGGCCGACGGGCAACTGCGGATGGATTCTGCGAAGGTGACGGTTGTCGCGGAAGGCAGGAAACAGTCATGCTTTTTGGGGTTTGCAAATTTCTACAGACGGTTCATCAGGGATATAAGCCGCATTGCGTGCCTCACAGTGCTCACATCCACCATGTCCCCGTTCCGTTCCGCAACAGAAATTTCTTTCCTAAAGCTCGTTTTACCTCTGCTCCCGTGCTCATCCATCCAAACCCCAAGTTGCAGTACATTGTGGAAGAGGATGCCTCAGACTTGGGGGTGGGTGCAGTCCTCTCACAGCACAAGGGTGCATTCCTGTGTCTTTTATTCCTATAGGCTGACCCCGGCTGAGCACAATTATGGCATTGGGGATCATGAATTGCTGGCGGTGAAGTCAGCTTTGGAGGAATGGCTGCATCACCTCGAAGGGGCATGTCATCCATTTGTTTTGGACTGATCACAAGAATTTAGGATACCTAAGTAAGCCCAGAGGTTGAACCCCCATCAAGTGAGGTGGGACATGTTTTTAGCAAGTTTGATTTCACGCTGTCCTATGTTCCAGGTTATAAAAATGGGAAACACGATTGTCTAGTGTTTTCCAACCCTCTGACTAGGAGGACGAAAAGGTCAGTCATTGTGAGAGGATGGGCATCCGTTAACAGAACGTATGAAACATAAACAGAAAAAAAGAACTATAGTATTAACATACTCATCACTCATCATTAAACTAAAAAGCATAAAGTACAAAGTAAAGTAAAATGGAATGTATTAAAAATATTAAAATGTAATTTAAAAAAAGATAAAGGGGCTGTAAAACACGAAAAACTAATAATAGTGGACACAGCTACTGCCACTGGCCTCCGCATGACGGCGTCATCTTGAAAAAATAAAAAAATAATAAAAAAATAAACATTCTTTGGACAACGTCGGTGGGCCGGATTAAAACGCCTTGCGCGTGGAATGTAGCCATCCTCCCACAATTACTGACCTTGACTCTGAGGTCCTGGGGCCCCAAGATGCAGAGCCTGATCCCCAAGAAGGTATGCAGAAGAACTCGTATATCTCTGCCTTGGTTCGTTCTAGGGAACCAGAATGGGCCTCTCGTCTGACCTGCCACCAAGGAGTCACCTGCACACTGGCACTGTTACGCCAGGGCTTTTCTTGGCCAACAATGAGGGAGGAGTCCTCCACTAATTCAAGTTCTGGTCTTCTACTGCTGATCAGCAGCCACTCTTGGTCCCACATTGCTGTCGACTTTCTCACCGGTCTCCCAACATTTACAAGGTGATGCTAACAAAAGTCGACCATTTTCCAAGGCTTTATTCCAGGAGACTGCCAACTTACTGGTGCAGCATATCCCCAAATCACCTCCCACGTTTGGTCGTCATTATGCTCAGCTCTGAATCACCCATAGGGAAATGGGCAACGTGAACGCACAAATCAGGAGCTGGAAGAGTGCTCCGTTGCACCACCCAGGCCGTCACCGGACGTTTGGTCGCCGGACGCTTGGGCGCCGGACGTTTGGTCCCCGGACGTTTGGTCCCCGGACGTTTGGTCCCCGGACGTTTGGTCCCCGGACGTTTGGTCGCCCGGGTGAATATAATCTTGAAAGCTAAACAGTAGATATTTAGATATTAAACTTCTCTAATGAATATAATTTTGACACACTCTGTCATGTTGTCAAACATCCGGTGACCAAACGTCAGGGCGACCAAACGTCCGGGCGACCAAACGTCCGGCGACCAAACGTCCGGCGACCAAATGTCCGGCGACCAAACGTCCGAGTACCCTACTAACCCCCTATGTTCCCGTCTCTGGAGGTAAATATTACTGTGTCATCCATGTACACCTTACCAAATGTTCTTGTCCTTGGGATCAAGCCGCCCAGACTGCGCTGCAATGCTCCTCCACGTGCACCCATAGACAGGCCAATGGCCACCCCACCTGTACACTGGTCTATCTCGTTGGCCAGAAGGTCTGCCTGTCCTCCTGAGATCGAACGGGTGGTAAACCCTTCCGGTAGTCCTCTGCATCCATCCCACATTCTACGTGTCACAGATCAATCAGGCTGGTCGACAATGTTCCCTCTTAAGCTGCGCGTGTGAGCTATTGCGCACTACTCTCATCTTCTCCGCGCACAGCAATCATATGGAGCGCACAAAATACAATGCAACTTCAGGTGGGACGACCTGGATTGGAACCCAGGATCCCAGAGCTGTGAGGGCGACGCGCGAACCACTCATTCGCCGTGGTGTGAGGTGTGATAATGGTGTGTGCCCATAGCGAGCAATGATGATGTTGCTCACACTGGTACTCAGTGTGCTCAGGGATGTTGTCTTTCTACCCAGACAGACAAAAAGTTAAAGGGAACATTGCTGGTCGAGACGGGCCCATTGGCCGTTTGTATACAGTGGTACCTTGAGATATGAGCTTAAATTTCGGGACTAAGCTCGATGTCGATTCACCCGTATCTCAAATCAACGTTTGCCATAGAAATGAACTATCGTTAAAACCCTCTGAAAAAAATACACAAAAAACAGGTAGGAATGGAAAAACAGAGCGGAGAACAAATAACTAGTGGTTATGATGTTTAACAGTACTAAAACACCTGGGCCTTCAGTCGTGCTACGTGTGAATCAATCCAACGCTCAATAAGTATTTTATGTCTATAAAACCTTTACTGCAGCTACAGCTGCGACACAAAAATAATTAATAATAACCTCAAAAATGTAAATATTATTTTGGAAAATAGACATTTTACTCAACTATTTTTTTTTTTATTTATACACAAAATCCATCCTCTTTTCTTTCCTCAAGAAGATTTGAATTACTTATTCTCTTGTACTTATACTTATTACTCATTACTTATTCGTACAAATTACATGTGCGTTTCAGGTCCATCAAGAAGTTCTTTTCTATCACAATCAAAGCTAATGCTGACAGTTGAGTCTGCCCTGTTGTATTTCTGGCATAAGTATTGATTATATTTAGGGCTGAAAATGTCCGTTTGTCAGAAGCAGTGGACACGGGGATGGGCATTGCCAAACACACTGTGTACAGCTGCCCATTGTTCTTACTGAGATTTTTCTGCTGAAGGAAGTCAAGGAGATCAGTGAGAGATTTTCCTGTAAGATCATCCATGGCATACATTACAATCAGTTCTGTTCTTAGCCAAGGCAGATCAAAAAGTGTTTTGTGGCTCTGCGTTATGGTGGAGAAGGCTGCATGTGGGAAAGTTTTTTGGTATTCCCGAAACATCTGCGAGTCGAGGAGGGAGAGAAACATCAGGCTTTCGTGGTCTTGAAATCTGGTTCGCGTCGGGCAAATAATATTGTTCAGAATCCTGTCGTGAAGTTGTTATATATATATGTTGTTATATATATATATATGCGCGAGAATCTTGCGCTTGACCTCTTCGTGCACTTGGAGCACCCGCACTGTGTTCGGTGGTCTCATAGATTTCCTCATATTGGCTCCTCTCGCGTTCAACTGTGTCACAAAACTCCTTAACTCTTGCAAGACAAAACTGTACATGCAGTTTGTTGTTCTGTAGAATTGATAAAGCACGTCTGAATGATTAAAAATTCCATTAAATGTGTGAAGCAAAAAACAAAATTCAAAATCATCCAAATGTACTTTAAATCCATCAGTACCCCGCATAGACTACACATCGTACTCGTCATGATGCTCCAGGATGTGATGAAACAGTTCCTTTAGAGCAGCTCTCTTCTCAAATAACTTTTTGAGCACTCTGGATGTGTACTGCCACCGTGTTGTTGTCACGCGAGGCAGACACCGCTGGCAGATTTCGTCCAGAGGCTGTGTGCGTCGAGGTGATCTCGGGAAAAAATGCAGCAAAGCCATTCAGGTGAGCAAAAAATATCTTGCATTCTTAATGCTTTGAGGCACCCTGAGTCAGTACTAAATTGAGCCGATGTGCATAGCAGTGTATGAATAAAGCTAACGGTGCTCTCTCCTTAAATTTAGCATGCACCCCATTTAATCCAGAAGACATGACCGCTGCACCGTCATAACACTGTGAGAGAACTTTACCCAGACATTCATTTTCCACCAAAAATTGGATGATGAGACCTCAATGTCATCGGCTCGCTTCCGACTGGTAACATTTTCAAATCTGACGAACCGCTCCTTGACACCTTGACGTCACGCGGAACCAGTGCAAAATATGCTGCAATGCTCACGTCTGTCATCTCGTCCACCATTACAGAAACAAACAGTACTTTTTTATTTTCCTTCTGATCTCTTCATCCATCACTTCAGCAGTAGCAGTAATCAGGTCGATTTGTATTTTACCCGAGGTTCCACTAAACGGACAGGCAGTGGACATGTAAATCTGTGTTTTTCTCAGCAATGAGAGAAAGAAGGTTCACATAATTTACTTTGTTTGGGGATGCAGCGCTTTCATCGTGACTCCGAAATAAAACACTGTCTATCAAACTTTTTAAGATTTCCCAATTTTTCTTTACCTTTTCGTTGTGGCACTCCGTTTCCCTGCGCACTGGCTCGTTGAATTGTACCTCCACTCGGGATTCTCCAAAAGTCTTGGAGCGCACCGTTGCTTGTAAGTGTCCAGCAGAGCTTTGGTGTCTCATTGCTGCTTTAGTAAAACAAGTCAAATTTGCAAATCCAGTGTTGTCTTGACGCTCTGATCTATGTCCCCTTATGAGGTCATTATCAGTGATGCAATTTATTTAATTAAATGTCAATAATTAAATAAGATGTCTGCCTGCAGTGATTGATAATTATATCGGAAGGTAATTATTAATGAACCTATCACTTAATAATGTCCATTTTTTTTTTAAAAGCCCGTCTGGAAAATGGCTTTGCCAGCAAATCTGCAACCAAATCAATTTGTTTTCCTCCGTCTGCCAGAGTGGGTTGAGTTTGCGAGCTCTGGCTGGGTCACTTTGGATTTGGTCCGCCTACTCTATCACAGGCCAATCATAGTTGGTGAAAGCGTTGACGTTTCCCTACGACTGCGAGAAGGCAATGATGTATCCCTACGCCTGCGAGAAAGCCTTGGTGTCACCAAATCGAATTCTGATTCTGGTCTGGTTAAGCAACAGTCTTATCGATGCATGTTTAATGCAGCAGAGCCTGCAGAACTGATTGTGAGGGCCTTGAAGCAGATTTCTGACCCTGGTAACAAATAATGGCTGAAATCTGATTGGTTAAATGATTCAATATGAAAACACACATCTGAAAGCAGTGCAACCAGGGGGAAAGAAATGAAAGGAAGGGAACAGACAATTTGGACCGGGGACCAAGTTGTACACATTAGTGTTTGGCAGTGATCATCCCACTGTGTCCACTGCTTCTGTCGAACGGATATTTTTAGCCCTAAATAGAATCAAGATTTATGCCAGTAGTACAACAGCACAGACTCGACTTTCAGCATCAACTTGGCGATAGAAAAAAACTTCTTGATGGACCGCTCATGTAATCTGTAGGACAGAGTAATTGAAATCTTCTGAGGAAAGAATGTAGGATGGATTCTGTGTATAAATAAAAATATTTTTTGTTGATTAAAATGTGTCTATTTTCTGAAATATTACTTAAATTTTTGAGGTTACTATTGATTCTTTTTATGTGTCGCAGCTGTAGCTGCAGTAAAGGTTTTATAGACATAATATACTTATTGAGGGTTGGATTGATTCACACGTAGCACTACTCAAGGCCCGGTTGTAAAATGAATGGCCCGCCAATACTGCATTGTAATCCAAATATATTTAAGAGAGTGTAAAACTAAATCTTTAATTAGGTCTTTTACACTGTGTATGAATTTTCCTCACATGGCTGAAAATCATCTCGCTGTTGTCATAGAGAGAGAGTGAGGAAGGCAGAGCAGAACTTTTTAAATCTATTTCATCAATGGAAAGCGGTCTATCCCAAATGCACTCAAATTTGAATATGAGTGGCCAAAAGGACTCTGAATTTATTGGTCGTCCATCTTGGCTTTTCTGTGGGATAAGAGCATCATGTCTCAACTGGTTATCTTCGCACTAGTTCTTTAATTTCCCCAGATCGAGGTGCGTTGCAAACCTCTAAACCAATTTAGCAATGTGGCTATAATTTACATACATGCCTTCTTGAGTCAAACACCACCAAATCCTCGAGAACAGCATAAAACATTTTTTACCAACAATTTCTTTAGCAGCCATTCCATTTCTGGAATCACATCACCAACCTTACATTCTCTGTTTGGAAGAGTACGTTGTATGAATTGATTTGGGGTAAAATGAAGATGAAGAAGTGGAGTGTGAGGAGAATAGAGGATCCTGTAGCCGCTACTGGATCCTCTGATTCTCCTCACACTCCACTTCTTCATCTTCATTTTACCCCAAATCAATTCAAACAACGTACTCTTCAACAGAAGAATGCAAGGTTAGAAATAATTTCCTTTTTAGAGGAAATGGAGTCAGAATATGGGGATGTGCTCTATTTCACTGAGGTACGTTGGCTCAGCAGAGGAAACGTGTTGAAGATATTTTTTGAGTTGAGAGCAGAAGTAAAAGACTATATGAAGATAGACGGGGTTGCTTTTCCTGTGGTAAGTGATCCCAAATGGCCCATGGGCTACAGTGTAGCCTATCATTGATTGATTTGACTTGACATGGCCTTTCAACATTTGCGTGTCTGGAAAGCAGCTTTTGAGAGCCTCAAATTATGTCAGAGTTATTTCTAAAACTTTTAGCAGGTAGCCATCGTGTTAGGCAATGTTTGAGGAATTGCCGCCGGATTGCCGCCGTATACCAAAGCGCGTGCACATGTCATGCTTGAAGCAACGAGTGATTGGGGACCAGAATTACAGCAAAAACTAACTTTTAGAAAATACAAATTTCCCATAAAAGAGTTTTTCTATCTACACAATTTGAAACGTTCAAAAACCGTATAAAATACGGGAAAACTATAAAT
>NC_135511.1:2164099-2166599 GCF_051989575.1 Stigmatopora nigra | reverse complement strand
CTTTTTGGAGTATTTTTAAACATCCTGGGACCAAGGCGAAAAGACAAGTTTCCAAATGGGACCCATCCATAGTTGCCTCATACTCGCATGGCGGTCATCGTGCTGATGGCAGGTGGCTGTACGTCTTCATCCAGTAGTTGACATATTCCCCTCTCAAGTCGTAGCTGGTGAGACAATTAGTCTGTTAGCACGGCGAACAGGTCAAATAAAAGAAAAGACAAAACTGACAAAGACCTGACAGGTGACTTGCTCATCTCATGGTTGATCATCCGATAAGGATGATGAGATTTGCTGAAGGCGGGCCAATTGGCTAGAACTTTATTGTCTCCTTGGCTGGGATCACTGCTCCACCAGGACATAAGTAGAGAGGACATGGGGACACTCAGACAAGACACTGGGAAAGAGCAATTGACTTCCTGTTCATTTTGGTCCATTTCTGCCTGACTTCATTCGTCTTCAAATCCAGGTCACTTCCTGTTTATTTAAATTCAATTCTCGGGCCCAAAAATAACAGGAAGAGATCCAAGGACAACAGTAAATTGAGACCCCAAATGTCTAAAACTGAACAAGGACCCAAAAGGGGCAGGAAGTGACCTGTAAATGCCCACAAATCAACAGGCAATGACACTATATTGAACCAAAATTAACAGGAAGTGGTCCCGGATTGCCCCACGGTCAATAGAATATGACCAGATAACAAAAAGCAACTCAGAAATGTCCCAGAATAAATAACATGAAGCAAGCAAATATCAATTGGAAGTGTCCCCAAAATCAGCCCGATGCCACCCGATAAATGGAATTGAGAAGGACAGATAGACAGCCCCCCTAAAATAGGACGGGGAAACAAAAAAGCAAGAAGAAACCGCAGCCAGAAAAAATCTAGATGGACATGAGAAACAGTGAAGCATACCCTGTCTTGGCGAAATTGCTCCAGCACGCAATCAAGTGTCGTGATAGGTCGCGGTGTCGTGGGAAGTAGACTAGTGGGGTGGAGAAAGGTTTCCCAAAGAGGTACTGCAGTTCCTCGCTATGCTCTGCCTCTACCCAGCGAGGAAATCCTGGGATACGAGTATTCTGGTTGAACAGGTAGGAGAAGGTCCGGCCACCGCTGCGATTAGATTTAGAAATCTATTATATATTATATATATATATATTCGTGAAATTCGAGAAAAAAATGAAGAAACAAAACAGCTTAGCTGAGCCTGCAACAGGACTGTCTGAGGCCATTCATAATGCCACCTGCTGTGATTGGTGTGGAGCCGGAGCGCGATCTGAGTCGGCACCAAGAACAGGAAGTCGGTTTCGATGTCGGCCACTGTCTGTTTCACTGCCGCTGGATCCGGGATGGATCCCCAATGGGCGGAGTAGATACTGAATGCAGAATCCACCGCCACTGTGCCTTTCTCTTTGGTCAAGCCCGCTAAGAGATCCCGCACGTCCTCCCTGAAATGACAGGGGCCGCAAACCGTATTTGGCCTCAGTTCAAGTGCTCCCAACCGTAGATTATATTTATATATTTATATATTTATATATTTACATATTTACATATTTATATATTTATATATTTATATATTTATATATTTATATATTTATATATTTATATATTTATATATTTATATATTTATATATTTATATATTTATATATTTATATATTTATATATTTATATATTTATATATTTATATATTTATATATTTATATATTTATATATTTATATATTTATATATTTATATATTTATATATTTATATATTTATATATTTATATATTTATATATTTATATATTTATATATTTATATATTTATATATTTATATATTTATATATTTATATATTTATATATTTATATATTTATATATTTATATATTTATATATTTATATATTTATATATTTATATATTTATATATTTATATATTTATATATTTATATATTTATATATTTATATATTTATATATTTATATATTTATATATTTATGTATTTATATGTTTATATATTTATATGTTTATATATTTATATGTTTATATATTTGTATATTTGTATATAGATATATATACACATACACACACACACACACACGCACGTACACGCACGCGCACACGTACATATATATATATATATATATATATATATATATATATATATATATATATATATATATATATATATTTATATATTTATATATTTATATATTTATATATTTATATATTTATATATTTATATATTTATATATTTATATATTTATATATTTATATATTTATGTATTTATATGTTTATATATTTATATGTTTATATATTTATATGTTTATATATTTGTATATTTGTATATAGATATATATACACATACACACACACACACACACGCACGTACACGTATATATATATATATATATATATATATATATATATATATATATATATATATATATATATATATATATATATATATATATATATATATATATATATATATATATATATATATATATATATATATATATATATATA
>NC_135511.1:2119099-2159099 GCF_051989575.1 Stigmatopora nigra | reverse complement strand
TAAAGGTAATGTTTAACATTTCACAAGGTCATGGGAACAAACACAGCTGCAAGCCGATGTTATATTCCTTTGCCAGTCAATCATTACACCCGTACATGATCGTAACACACTGAAAAACCTCAAGGCAAAAACAGCCAAGATCGACTTACTCTTTTTACACATTCTTTAATTCTCTTAAATGAACAGGAGCTGAAGACACACAATGCAGGATCAAAACGAATGCAATAAACGCTTAAGATAAATTCTCAGAGTCGTGAATGAATAAGTAAAACAAAGCTCCGCAGAGACCTCGGCTCCTGAGTACACCATGACACCATGATTGGATTGGATTGGATTAGAACTTTATTTCATCCCGTATTCGGGAAATTTCCTTGGTTGCGGTAGCAAGACAGTAGCAAGCACAGACCAAGCCACGCGGCTGGGTAAGCTACTGCTACTGCCTTTGAGAAGATTCTGTTCGGATGCCTTTCCATTGTACATTTTTTTATTCTTCAACCCACAAGTTAACCCTTTCCGAACACTCACGTGTCTCACACCAAAATGGAAATTTCCAATGCAGCTATACTGGAGCCACAAGAACATCAAGACATCTCAAGTCTCGTGAAAGTTCCAGGAGTCTTCAGGAAATTGACTTCCGGATGCCCACTAGTCGGATAAAATATCCTGGGTTTGTGTCTATGCGAGATAATATTTTTTTGTTTGTTTATGACAGTGGGATTGGCAGTGTACAGGCAACATAATAATTCGTGCAATATGTGTATTAATAGGTGTCCCGGCAGACGAGTGGTCAGCATGTTGCGCTCACAGATCTAGGCTTGTTTCTTTGCCCGCCTTGAGACTGACAAATCAGACCCAGTCACAACACCCCCACCACCACCACCACCCTGCAGCAATTCACTGAAGTTTCAGGAACAGGAAGTGAGACTGGTAATGTGGAACACAGGGAAGGCTGCTGGCCCTGACGGAGTACCTGGGAAGATAATCAAAGCCTGTGCTGACCAGCTGGCTGGAGTTTTCACAAAAAATGTCAATTGTTCCCAGCAACAATCCATCATTCCCTCCTGCCTGAAATATGCCACCATTATCCCTGTCCCCAAAAAGCCAACCATTGACAACCTGAATGATTATAGGCCTGTTGCACCCACGCCTGTGATCATGAAGTTGAAAAGTTGGTTGCCTGTCATATCAGGAATACAATCCCTCCCTCCGTTGACCCTCACCAGTTTGCTTATAGAGCAAACAGGTTCACTGAGGATGCTATCGCCATTACTCTACACACAGCACTGAGCCACCTGGAACACCATGGGAATTACAACACTATAAAACCGGACATTCTGACTCCCAAACTCTCCCCTTGCGTGTCATCGTTTCTTCTGGCCGTATATCCAGTCTGATATTGAACCTTATGTGACTAAAACCTGCCCTTGTCTAAAACAAAACAAAAAACATGCCATGAACAGAGAGCGCCATTGACAAATATTGTGACAACACAGCCCTTCGAACTGGTCTGTATTGACTTTCTTCATCTTGATCGATGCAAAGGCGGATATGAATATATCCTCGTTATTGTCGATCACTTTACACGTTTTGTCCAAGCATATGCCACCACCAATCAGTCAGGAAAGGTTGCTGCAAACCTTATCTTCAATGACTTTGTCTTGAAGTTTGGGTTCCCCTTATGTATCCACCATGATCAGGGAAGAAAATTTGAAAATCAGTTGTTCACACAGCTGAAGAGAATCAGTGGCATGGCTGGATCCAGGACAACACCTTATCACCCGATGGGTAATGGTCAGGTGGAATGAATGAATAGGAGATTACTACAGATGCTCAGAACACTGACTGAGACACAGAAATCTAATTGGAAGGAGTCTTTAAACAAGCTTGTGCATGCATACAACTTTACCCGTTGTGATGTGACAGGTTATTCACCATTTTACCTACTGTTTGGGAGATCGCCAAGGCTTCCAGTGGACATGCACTTTGTACTATGCAACAAATCTGATACAAATGGTCAGCAGGACTATGTGGAGAAATGGAGATGCGGGATGGAGGATGCGTACACCATTGCCACCAAGAGTGCACGGAAAGATGCAGAACGAGGTAAAAAGCACCATGACACCAAAGTGAGGAGCTCTGTGTTTCAACCAGGAGAGCGCATCCTGATAAAAAACCTGACACCAAGAGGAGAACCTGGGATACTCTGTGACTTCTGGGAAGATACAGTTCATTTACCCGCTGAGGCAATACCAGAAGAAGGAACAATTTACAAAAGTATGCAGAGAAATAAACAGCAGCCGCATGTGGATGACGGTTAGCACGTGGGCCTCACATTGGGGGACCTGGGTTCAAATCCTGGTTGGTCCATGGGTTTCCTCCAGGTACCCCGGTTTCTTCCCAATTCCAAAGACATGCATGGTAGGCTGATTGAACACTTTAAATTGCTCCTGGGTACGACTCGCCTACACTGCTCCATTCGTGCCTTTTATCAATATTAATATTCAGAAAGAAAAATTAATATGAATATAACGAGATTATAATTAAACTAATATAAGGTTAAAATCAAAACATGAAATAAATTATAGATTATACTATTCCAAGATTCAAATGATGAAACCGTCCTTTTGTTGCTTATTTTTCTCTAACATGAACAGGAATTTGTTTGTTTCTAGTTTTCTAGCGATGTAAAGTGTGTGAGCACATTTTTTTTTTGCGTATTAGATATAAGTAATAGTATTTGGAGAAAAGTGAAAAACATTGATTAGAATGACTTCATAAAGTTAATAATGACGACATACCTTTAAATTAAAATATTTTCAAATGGTGGTGTCCCTTGAGAGTTTTTCAATGCAAAAACTGTGCCATAGCTTAAAAAAAGGTTGGGTAACTCTGTTGTAGAGGTTCACTTGCCTGACTTCGGTGCCGGCAGGTGTGGGCTCGATTCCCGCTGGTGGCGGTATGGTTGGGAGTGTGGATGGTCGTTTTTCTCTGTGTGCCCTACAACTGACTGGCGACCAGTCTAGGATGTAGTCTTTTGCCCGATGACAGCTGGGTCAGGCTCCAACAATCCCCGCGAACCTTTCGGGGATGGTTGGTATGGAATATGAATGATGACTGAATATTTTCTCTCATTTTTTTGCCATAAACAGGGAGATTGTACGGTGTTTTTTCTTGTGTATGTCAAAATAAAGAATCTTTTTTGTTTTAGTAATTTTTACTTTATTTGATTCCTGAATGGTAATTTTGTTACACACCTTCACTGTGAAAAGAGGGGGTCTGTTATAAAACTAAACTTACAAGTCTGTGCCCTATATAGATTTTCGCACTGATCAAAATGTTAACTTCTACTGCTGCCTGGTTTGTGTAGCTCGTCAGTTATGTGTGATTGCAGGGAGAAGGCCCGGGTGTTGGATTTATAAACAATTCTTCTTGTCTTCTACAGTAGTAATAGATACTTCGAAGCTTAGCAAAATAACATGGTAAAACTGTTCCTGACCCGGTGTCCCAATTTCCTGGGAACCACAGAGCTCGGGAGGAAGTGTCCTATCTTGGAATATTTGCTCCCAACTGATGTTCAGGTAATCCCCCACTCAGAAAGAATTTTAAAATGGAGTCTGATGGTGTAATTTCTTGCAATAAAGCACGCTGCTCTGAGAAGTGATCATGGGTCTCAGTCTGTGTCTTGTGCCTGTCTGTCTCCAAAAAGTCCTCCAGAACACAAAAAGGAAACTAATAGTCCCCCGACCCCCCTTCCTTTCTCAAATCAAAAATTTCAGTCATGTCTGGCATGCGGAAAGCTACTTTTTGCAGTTGGGTGTTCCTGAATTAATTTTTCCACAAATTAGGTGGTCTGGAGTCCAAGGACGTTTTTATTTATTTATTTATTTAATGGCAGGGGCAAAATACTCTTTTTACTTTTTAACTACAACAATGTGTGGACAAGGCCCCTGAGTCTACAGGACTGAGCTGACCCCAGAACTGGGACTCTTAGGAGCCAGGCTATTATACTGGCTGACTGTAATAGACACCTCATCCATTTAATGTGGGAGGGCTGTCATCCAAAATCCCATGAATGATGCAGCAATGCTCTAAAATCACAGCAAATTACCCATGAATGAAAAATCACAATTTATAAATATATTAAACGAAGTGTGTTTGACATGGAATTTGTAATGCATTTCATGAAAAACATGATACAAACCTATTCAAAATATATTTCCATATACGTATTTCAAAACATAAGTCGGCCTTTATATAAAACTGGTACTGATGATTCAAACAAACAAGATTAGTGTGAAACCTTTTTTTTTATATTTATCATTACAGAACAAGCTAGGATCACTCAGGTTACATGATGTGATTATTTTTGATATTAAAATTTGAGATGGTTGTTGCAAAAAGACAAGCCTTTTTTTTTGGACAGTCATTTATTTGTCATCCCGTAAAATCTGGAAGGCCTGAAAGACATTCTATCAGGGATCAAACTAAAGCAATGAAAATGTAAGATTTGCTGTTTCAAATATTTTACACAATTCTTTTGAGATGGAAGCCATTTTTTGTGGGTAAAGGGGCTTCTCGACAAAGGTCTAAAGAGTGGGGGATGTCAGGCTGCTCGATGAACTGAAAATGAATAGTTTTACTTTCCCTGTGTACAAAAACAAACACTAAGTTTAATACTAGCTTGATTCCCAAGCAGCAGTGATCTTGGCTCTAGACAGAATCCATTCCACGGGAAAAAGCCGAGGAGAAGCCCAGGCCCATGCCACGCTGCGTGTGTGTCTGCGATCTGGCCATCTCGTACTGGACGTCCAGGTTGTGGAACATCTCCTCCTGCTTCTGGAGGGTCTTCAGTCCCTCGTCATTCAGCGCTTTGGACACTTCTCCCTCCTCGTCAACCTACAGGCCGTCAAACACAGATGTGTCATGAATCAAGTAGGAAGAAAGAAAAAATAGAGAGGCCTCTTACCTTGATGCCCATCAGTTTGCGAAATTTCACATTTTGGTCCTTGTTGCCAAAGTTCAGACTCTCCCATAACTCCGCTGTTTGAGATTTGTCCTGCCAAATGACGTACTTTTTAGGACTCAAAGTTAGCTATCGACTGGTTTGGGTTTTTCAAGACCGAAACCAATAAATGATATTTGGAGCCGATATTAATTTGCATTAAGTCTAAAAAATGGTTGATCAAAATTAATAATTAACTCCCGAACTTCGTAGAGCTTCAGTATATCTAACATATACATGTATATAGGTACATGTGTGCAGCAGCAGTGGTCCGTGAATTTTCTAGCGACGCCTTCAGCTGTCGGAATCAATCCAACCCTCAAAATCCTTTTTTATGACTATAAAACTTCTACTGCAGCTACAGCTTACGACACATCATAAATAATAACTTCATACAATTTAAATATTATATTTAAATATAGCAATATTTGACTCACCAAAAATCATTTTATATCTGTCTGTCCGTCTGTCCGTCTGCCCGTCCGTCCGTCCGCCCGCCCGCGCCCGCCCGCCCGCCCATCCATCCATCCATCCATCCATCCATCCATCCATCCATCCATCTATCTATCTATCTATATATATATATATATATATATATATATATATATATATATATATATATATATATATATATATATATATATATATATATATATATATATATATATATATACACACACACATACATCATACATATATATTTTTTTCTTTGTCACAAAAAAACTCATGAAGTTGTGAGTGATGAGTGAATACAGCTGGTGAGTTCTCGCTCTCTCTTGCACACTCCCTCCCTCTCTCCCGCTCTCTCGCGCACTCCCTCCCTCTCCCGCTCTCTCGCACACTCCCTCCCTCTCCCGCGCACTCCCTCCCTCTCCCGCTCTCTCGCACACTCCCTCCCTCTCCCGCGCACTCTCGCGCACTCCCGCGCTCTCTCGCACTCTCTCTCACGCTCTCTCTCGCACTCTCTCTCGCGCTCTCTCTCTCTCTCGCACTCTCTCTCGCGCTCTCTCGCGCTCTCTCGCACTCTCTCTCTCTCTCTCTCTCTCTCTCTCTCTCTCTCTATATATAATATATACACATACATACACACACATATATATATCATCACTTTAAGTAAGACAGTTAGGGATTATTACGTCTCATAATGGGACTATCGTGTGTGAAAGCGACTTTGAGCATATTCCGAAAGAAGCACATGCCTTGGATCATAGAAGCTATCGACAGCTATAGTTAACGTATGACTGTATCAAAAAGAGCCCAACCACCAATGTAAATTATCAACACCTTCCTTCCTCATCCTTCTCTTATCTCCTTGTTCTCTTGATAATTATGATTATTATCATGTACTTTTGGGTTGCACTTCAATGCTTTTTTTATCTATAATTCTTAAATGTGAGTTCAGGCATTAAGGGTTATACCCCCAACAGTTCTACCCAAAACAAAAATCTTACCCCGTCTTTTTTGCCCTGCCACAACTTCTTGCGCTTCTTCTCTTGCTCTGCGAACTTGGAGGGGTTGACGGCAGATGGGTTGTAATAGCTGGGCATGGCTACCCCCGTCTCGGCCAAAGTCCTGGCCTGCAGCGCCGCCATCTGCGCCGCCATGGCGATCTGTGGCGTCACCTGCGTGCCCGATGCCAGCAGGGCCGCTACATTCAGGGAATGGTTGGTCACGGCAGTGGTTGGGATGGTGCTAGGGGTGGCCGCCGGAGAGCTCGCTGCGAACCATAAGGGGTCAAAAATTGCGCTATAAAAATTCTCTTTTGAAAAATGGGTTCGATGAGAAATGAAAATTTCAGTTACACACATAGCACAGCAAACATTTGGTAAGTGGTACCTCGAGATACGAGCCTAATTCGTACCGGGACTGAGTCATATGTCGATTTACTCGTAACTCAAATGAAAGTTTCCCGTGGAAATGAACTAAAAACAAATGAATTCGTTCCAACCCTCTGAAAAACACCATAAAACGGATATTGGAATGGAAAAACATTTTAATTTGTTCTAATTCACCATCTATTAACAAAATTACAATTAACTAGTGGTTTAATAGTACTAAAATGTGTTTAATAGTACTAATATTAGACTGCAGACACACTCAAAACTAAGTTTAATATAACTTTCCAGTAAACCTAATTCTAATTTTGTTTTACATTCATACACCTTTCTTCTCCCGTGTTGGCTATAGCTATTTGCCCCGCCTCCACCCTGACTATCAAATGCAACCTATTGAGGGTTGTTTGCTTTTGTCTTTTCTTCAAAATATCCCAAAAATTATGCACACAAAAGTCCTCACAATAAGATAACACATGACCACTTGCCAACTTGCCCGGGAAGTAGCACTCCTCTCGTATTAGCGAACAAGCTCCGCCATTCGCACTGACTAATGGGGGAAAAAAACAGAAAAAAATGCAACGTTCCGCCCAGTGCTCGTAAAGACATTACGGGAGGTGGTTGCGACCCGGACTTTCTGTGGAAGTTTTTAATTGGAACGCATCAAGGGTTGTTTATTTTTGCCACCCCTTCAAAATATTTCGAAATGACGCACACTAATGTCCTCACAATACAATAATGCGCGACCACTTGCCAGCTGGGTCATGGTGCCTCTTTTCTACAAAATTAGAAAACTCTTGCCACTTCGCTAGCATGTATTTGATATCCTTTGAAGCCAGGCGACCTCCTCGCTACAGAGTTCCCACAACACTCCCAAATGTTAGCTCTCCTGGAGCTCGATTAAATCCGGTCTTCAGTTCTTCGTGGTGCTCGGCGTTTAGGAATTTCCAAGTGACACGATATCATCCATGACGAGCAAACTTTGTGACACGTACTCCAATCTCATATTTTTCAATTATTTCAGACTTGATATTGATTGTCAACGTTCCCTTTTTCTTTGCACAACTCTTCATTCCACCTGTGTGCTTTGGATCCATTGTTGTTCACTTTGTATTATGCATTGAATAACTAGGGGGAAGGGGGTGCAACGCTTCGCTCAGTGCTCGTTGATACATTTTACACACGAAAGAGATGCGGCAAAAGAGAAAGTGCGCTACAATGATAAACAGCCTCTCATGTCTCGGCCACCTGGCTTTCTTGCATCTCGAAATTTTCTCGCATGTAGAGAAAATTTGCTTGAAATTTTACTCGTATCTCGAAATGCTCGTATGTCAAGGTGCTAGTTGTGGAATATGGAATGTATTTCTCTTGTATTCTTTAAACATTTTAGCAACTACAATAAATTTTAGTGACACCTACAGGACATCACTTTGTATATAGCGCCTCCCCTTGTTCCTACTTAAAGTTTGTCTCCGCCTACCTTGAATAAAAGTCTCGCGGCCTGCCCGCGGATGTGTTTTTGGCAGAGCAGAGCTACCAGATCGACATGTGCTCTGTCCGCTCGCCTCCCCCTTCAAAGGGGCGGGGGGGGGGGGGGCGAACAAGAGACAAAGAAGCGAGCGACCCGCGTCTCTCTCGAAAGCGGCCTACCATTTCACCACTCCGGACGGGCGAGGGAGTCTAAAACTATTCCCTGCTTGATGACTCCTCTGCTTGAAAATTATTTTGATGCTGGTGATTAGCCCTCACACTCGTATGTCGAGGTACCACTGTAGTTGACATCCACCTATGATAGGGTCATAATTTCAAAAGGCAAGTCCAGGTGGAAGCTCACCTTCAATAACATCTTGCTGACATTTTTCCAACAACTCCTTCTCCTTCTGCTCCTGGAGTTTCTTGGCTCGCTCTAATCTGTAAAGCAACGCAGAGGTCTGTGGAAACCAGTCCATCATTTGCGGGCCCACAAATTCTTCTTCACTTACCTTCGGGCAAGGGCCTCTTGTGCGTCCATGGCTGTGTTTCTCCCGCGGAAGATGGGTAGATCAGCCGAGCCGCTCCGACTCCTTTTGCGCACTTTTTCGCTGTTTTTCTTCCGCTCCCTGGTGTGACGTGATTGGGGCGGAATGTCAACAGAGTTGTCGTTTTCAAGGCCACCCCATTACCTCACACACGTTAAAAACACTCACGGGCAAGATGACTAAACTGGTCAGTCTCAAATTTGCAGCCCATGCAATAGTTTATTGCAGACCCTAACCAAACTACATAGCATATGTATAGGTGCTTTGAAATTTTAAAGCTGATTTTTTATTTCAGAATTCAAAACTTCAATGGAAACAATTCATCCACCAAACAATTTTGTCAAATTGTTCCACGATCAAAATTCAGATTGTTTTAATCAATCTGGAAAAATTTACTTTGAGTTGCAAAAATTTCCTATAACCTAACAAAGAAACAAATTGTCATTTTTGAGTGTTTAAGTTTCATTTATTTAATAAGGGACAGCATATATCGATGTGCATATTCATATTAATGAACATATACCGTATTTACTCGCATATAAGTCGCTTGTGACGGGAAAAAAAATGATGACTGAATCGAGGGTACGGCTTATATGCGCATGAAAACACGACATGCACAACATTGTGAGTTGACGATGCTATGATGTCATGCGAACGAGTCATTTATTTTAAAATAGAGAAAGGATGAACAAAATATGAACCCTAAACAAAGGGTTGTTTGACGTCTATGGATATAATTCAGGGAAAAATTAAACCGCATCTTGCATAAAACGTAAAAAAAAACTCACTTGTGCCAGTCATAAATCACAAAGGGGGTCGCATCTTACTGTAGTAAACTTCTTCTGACTGGCCAGACGCGAGTACACTTGTGCAAATTAAGCTCATATCTCGAGGTACCATTGTACTTATTTTTTAAATAAATTTAGGCTAATTAATGTTTTGCTGATACATTTGTTAAAAATATTGCTATTTATTTTTTTGTTAAAAACAAGATTTTGTTAAAAATTCAGCCTACAAAAATGTTTAACACTGCTCATAAATTTTTGTCATTTTTTAAAATAAAATTCAGTCATGAAACATCTGAATATATTTTTTTAAGAGTTGCAACTGCATTTTCAGTACTTAATTTTTGAAGAAAAATATTTACAATTTTATACAATTTTCTCAATTATATTTTTAATTATTGTATTATATTTAAATACAAAAAATGACTTGATTTTTCACAACAGAATTGGTTTATTTTATTATTAGTAGTATTATTAGTTTTTTTTACTTTTTGTTATTATAACTGAGCTTTTAGCTGAATTTATCAAGACGCAATTTTTGTTTTCAAACTTTTTAAGATAAAATAGGATGAAAACAATCATAAAAATTCCTTTCCAAGGAGGCGCACCTGCTTCTGCTGCGATGGCGGTGTTTTGACCTGGACCTGGAACGTGAACGGGCCCTCCTTTTCCTGTCACGACTGCGCGATCGTGAGGAGAGTCGCCTGTCTCGACTCCTGCTGCTGTGCCGCCTGAGGGGAAGAAAGAGCACAGCGGCGGGTTATGCTAAGGCACCATCTTCTCTAGCTGCCTTGACGCTCGGACCGACCGCACTCTGGAGGAGCCGCCAGGAGACCTCCGGTCTCTGCGGCGTGAGCGCTCGTCAACGTCGTCGGCTGAAAGCCTGTCATGGCGTCCGTCCGCAAACTTCTGCAACTTAGGTGGCTTCTCCGGCTCTCGCTTACGTGCCTGTTTCAACAACAAGTGGCTCTCTTTCAGGAAAATAGCGCAACAAAGAGTTAGTGCCAACGTATCCGTCGCTTTCACATTCACTAAACATTTCAGTACACTCGTTGAAGCTGTTTGGAACCTTTCATTAGCCAATCTACCAAGTACTGGCCATTTCAATCAGTACAATTCAGCACTTTGAATAATACAGATGAAAAGTAGGGATGCACCGAAATAAGATCAAATTTTTGGGCGAAACAATACTGGTAGGAAAAATGAGCCTTTGTTCATTCACACCTACTATTAAAAATTAATTGCACTCCTAGTGCTCTTAATGGGATTGAAAGATGAGCGTTCACAACCATGCATATCAGTTAAAATGCAAATTCTGGATCAGTCTTCATTATTTTAGGGATATTTAAGGGTAATTTGATTTTGAATTACTTCCCATTTGTTTGGGTCACTTCCTGTACATTTTGGTCATTTCCTGTTGATTTTAGGACATTCATAGGTCCCTAGTTAAGTTTGGGGCATTGTCAGGTCATTTGACCTGTTAAATCATTGACAGCACTACACGTCTAATACATTTGGTCTGGGAAGGGAGAATGAGCATTCGTTTATTCGCCTCTCTCAACCAAAATGGATTAGAAGTAGGCAATATCACATTGCAGGATGTGCTACCTTTATTTTATTTATTTAAAACACATTTCGTTTTGTTTCAATAGAATTGATATAGTAGTTTTATTTGTAAAAAAAAAGGCAAAGAAAAAGAAAAGTGATATGAGCTACTAGCCATATCACCACCGTTACTCCTTCTGTGAGTTAACCAATGTCTTCCCAAAAGCAGCTATTCAAATAATCTGGTGAGAAATCTTGTTTTTGATTATTACAGCATATATCACAAACACACAAAGATCCACAATGTCAGTTTGTGTTTTTCTAACATCGTTCAGCCCTAATTGGAAGTCTATCCACATCAGTGGTATTGAAAGTTTCAGTCAGTCCTAACAGTTGAATTGGAGGTCTATTATTGTCAAGAGGAGCCAATGAGTTATTTCTCAGTGAATTAATTTTTGAGTACTTAGCGGCCACTTTCTGTAAATTGTACGATAATTTCTGGTACGTTTTTCTTATTTCCAATTCCAACAATTTCGGGCTAATTTCCAATTCATTTCTGGTTTATTCACCATTTCCTGGTTATTTATCACTATATATCACTTATTTGGGCCTTTTGCTGGGAAAGCGCACCTTATGGAAAAGCACTACCAATTTCGTCATACGCAGCTGGGTATGATGACAATTAGGCTTTTGCCGAGTCAATGATTGTCCGATTATTATAATTACTATTATTATTATTATTTCACTTGCTTGGTAACTTATTGAAGGCGACAAATCTCCAATAAATGTTGACTGGGAGGGGAGAATGAGCCTATGTTCAGACGCCCCACTTAGGCTAATTGCTAATAGCTGCGCCGAGGAATTTTAGGTATCAGTAATATAACTTTGGTCTAAAAAAGAAAAAGCGTGTCGGCAGACAACTTTTGAATCACGTTTCGGCCAAAAATTTCCAGGTGTGGAATTTTCGGTGCATCTCTAAGTGAAAAGGGTAGATATGTGTTTGAATAGCAGATAGTTAGTTACCTGTCACCGTAGTCGAGATATTATTTTGCTATGTCAGCAGGCTCCTCAGTTCAGTCTCTTCGTGCTTTAGCACGCTGAGTGATTTATTGTACAAATGTTATAATGTGGTCTTTGCACACCATTTTACAAAGTCAATCATCACCACAGTAAATGGTTTTAAATCACACAACGTCAAAGCCACTCTCATCGGTTCTTTCTGACTGTTTTTCTCCATTTTACTCAGGGGGTCCCCAACCATTTCCATTGCAGCAGTCGCTTTTTCCCGTGTGTATTAAAATAATAGAATTAATAAATATTTATTGTTGGAGCAATCTGATGATTAAAAAATGAATTGTTTTTGACTAAAAGCTACCAAATCTATTTATCGGGCACATGTTGGATTCGAGGCACACGGTCTACTTGCCGAAAGACGTTTAGCTGACTGACCTCTGGCCGAAGGCCAACTCGCCGAAGAGGCATCTGGCCGAGCGTAGAATTAGCCGACTGACTATCTAGCCGAAGGACATTTTGCTGACGCCCTCGCCCCGCCCGCGGTCATGTGTACAAGTTTTTCAACCTCGGCCCGCGGACCATTTACGACCCGTTACAGATAACAACATTCATTTAGAATAACAAGTTATAGATAACAACATTCATTTAGAATAACAAGTTACAGATAACAACATTTATTTAGAATATCAAGTTACAGAAAACAACATTCATTTCAAACAATAAGTTACAGATAACAAAATTCATTTCAAATTACAAGTTACAGATAACTATATTCATTTCGAATAACAAGCTGTTACAATACTGTTACAATACGCAGCAGAAGGAGCAACACCTCGGTACCGCCGGAGGTCTGGAGCTGGACAAAAGTGCTGGGAGAAGAGGCAACGCTTCTGACCAACCATTCCATCCTGGGATGGGATGGAAGAGCTGTCGGCCCCTACCAGCAACGGAGTCGAGGTTTTCTGCCCTGCTGCTGTTTTCTTCAGCTTCAGACTACTGAGTAACTGTGCTGATAAGCTTGCAAGAGCGACTCTGCGTATTCTCCACCTTGGTCACAGTCTGCAGCAGTTCCCCATCTCGTGGAAGACTTCCTGTGTGTGGTTCCAGTTTTTGCCCAACTTTACAAGGTCGTTTTGAGTCCGATTCAGCTACCGCAACCAAATTGGCGCTGTTTAAGCAGCAGCCGGTGGCTGCGGTAACTCCGTCCACTCTTATTTTTTTTGTGTTTTTGCTGCTTTTATGTTTTAATGATTTGATGATTACATTTACTTCGATTTGCTTTGTACTTTGTGCTTTTGCTTTGCTGTTCTGTGGGGTTCCAGTTTTTGTCCAACTTTACGTCTTTTTGAGTCCGATTCAGTTACCGCAACCAAAATGGCGCTGTTTAAGCGGCAGCCAGCGGCCACGGTAGCTTTGTCCACTCTTGTTCGTTTTGTGTTTTGCGGCTTTTATGTTTTAATGATTTGATGATTCCATTTACTTTGATTTGCTTTGTACTTTGTGCTTTTGCTTTGCTGTTTATTCTGTCTAATCACCCTCTTGCTACTGCCACAATGTAATTTCCCGAATACGGGATGAATAAAGTTATCCAATCCAATCCAAGTTACAGATAACAACATTCATTTAGAATAACAAGTTACAGATAACAACATTCATAACGGTAACAGTAATGACAGAAGAAAAAAATGATTTATAATAGTAGATACTGTAATTTACACCAGCATAGAAAACATTAATTTTGAGATTAATCTTTGAACTAAGGTTCTCACCACATCATTTTGAATATATATTTCCTAAAATAATGGGAAATTATTTAAAATTAAAATGTTCTTATTTGAATAGGCAGAACACTTCCACCTGATGGACAAATAATTTTACTGCAGTTGGGTCCGGTAGCGGGTTAAAAATGCACTTTTTACCGGGAAATCAAGCACCCTGGGCTCGGTTAGTCTCTAAAATCACCAGTACTTTTATGTATGCTGCGGTATTCGTATTTATTCATTTAATACTGTTTTCGGTTGGATTTAAAGTCATTCTTGTGTATTTTGGGGTTTTTCGCCATTGACGTCCATGGCTGTCTTTTCCCGGGGAAATCACTACACTAGGCTCGGTTTAAGCTTCCAAAGAGCTCCAGTGTCTGTATTTAATCATTAAATGCCGTTTTCCGCGTGATTTTAGCACATTATAAATATTTTTATTAAGCAGCAGCACCATATTTGAACTTTGTAAGACATGCATTTGTCAATGTAAAAATAAAAGTTATTTCCCATCAATTTCTTTGCACAGTGGAATCATTTCTTGCATCCGTGTGAACAAATGAAGACAAAGTAGCAGTTGTTTAATTGATAATTCTTTGGGGTAATACGCAGAAATATATACCTGTTAAATATATTTTAATTTAAAATAATTTCCCATTATTTTAGGAAATATACATTCAAAATGATTTGCCGAGAACCTTGATTCAAAGATGAATCTCAAGTCTATGCTGGTGTAAATTACAGTATCTACTGTTATAAATACTTTTTTTTCAGTCATTATAGTATTTACTGTTATGACTACTTTGTTTGGCCGTGAATAAATGCCTTTGTTATTCTAAATGAATGTTGTTATCTGTAACTTGTTTTTCTAAATGAATGTTGTTATCTGTAACTTGTTATTCTTAATGAATGTTGTTATCTGTAACTTGTTATTCTTAATGAATGTTGTTATCTGTAACTTGTTATTCTAAATGAATGTTGTTATCTGTAACTTGTTATTCTAAATGAATGTTGTTTTCTGTAACTTGTTATTCTAAATGAATGTTGTTATCAATAACAGGCCGCATATGGCCCGCGGGCCAAGGTTAAAAAACTTGTACACACGCGACCGGGGGCGGGGCGAGCGCGTCGGCAGAATGTCCTTCGGCTAATTAGTCGTTGGGCTAATTCTACGTTCGGCCAGATGCCCCTTCGGCAATGTCATCTTCAATGCTGCCAAAGACCTCCAAAAAAGGCCAAAGAAATGGACGATAACATGGTGAGGGGCGACGAGTTCAGCAATCGCATCCATGACGTCATGGCTGTTTACAGGCGCATCTTCACCGACCAAAAAAAAACAACGTTCACAACTCCCCATAACGATGTTTCTTACGCGCAAAAGAACTGCGGAAGAGCCACCCGGACTGCTATGATGTTTTTGAATTTCTGAGTTTTCTGAATAAAAGTTTATTACATTTGCAGTTTTTACGTTTTTTTTTGACTGTATATATACTGTATTTGATCTGTTTGTGTGCACCAACATATCCTCGTATGTCGAGGTACCACTGTAGTAGTAATAGAAGTGGTGCTTAGGATTTGTGTTATACATCAATCAACTAGATGGAGCTGTGCTAAAGGAAATTTCATACAATTAACCAATATGGATCCATACATAAGTGTTTTAGTCTCGCCTTATAGTGCGGAAAATACAATAGTGAATTATGTGCACCACCATTATATTTCTCTCCAAAATTAAATAGAAGAATTTTGAATATGTGATGAATGATAATAAAAAACAGTTTTAATTAATTTT
The DNA here is from genome assembly GCF_051989575.1 of Stigmatopora nigra. Lineage (NCBI taxonomy): Eukaryota > Metazoa > Chordata > Actinopteri > Syngnathiformes > Syngnathidae > Stigmatopora > Stigmatopora nigra. The sequence goes on along the minus strand of NC_135511.1, from coordinate 2,143,354 downwards.
GAAATTTATACCAATTTAGACATTAAAACTAAAGAACACTACATTTTCACCTCCTTTCTATTTTGAAAAAGAATTGTAAAAGATTCAAACATTATTTTTCTACATCTACTCATTCATTCATAACTATCTTTTGTTTACAATATTCAAAATGAAAAAAGCGGAAATGAATCACGAAAATTCTTAAGATTTTTTTGCATTTATTGCATCCAGCAATCCTTCGACTATCACGGTTAATGTGGAGCAGACATGGCCGCAATAATCGGAAAACCGGAGAAGTATGGAAAAAAAATCTTCAGTGCTAAGTACTAGTGGCAAGAGTGGATTCTGTTTACAAGTTTCAGCATGGATTTGCATTTTTATGAACTTTAAAAACATGTTTTCTTTAATGCTGTGTCCTAGTAACAAGAGTGGCTTCTGCAGAGCTGCCTACCTCTGTTAACCGCTACTCGGACTATTCGCCGACGGACATTTCGCCGACGGGCGTTTCGCCGCCGGGCGTTTCGCCGCCGGGCGTTTCGCCGCCGGGCGTTTCGCCGACGGGCGTTTCGCCGACGGGCGTTTCGCCGACGGGCGTTTCGCCGACGGGCGTTCCGCCGACGGGCGTTTCGCCGACGGACGTTTCGCCGACGGACGTTTCGCCGACGGACGTTTTGCCGATGGACATTTCGCCAACGGACGTTTTACCGAAAAAAAATTAAAGTGTTTAATTTATTAAACAAATAAAAGTGCAGATGTTTCTCATCGTGTTGTTGTTGTGTTGAAAAACACACCATCCGGGGGCGGGCGTGCGAATCCCGTTTCGGTGAAACGTCCGTTTGGCAAAACGGCCATTCGGCGAAACGGCCATTCGGCAAAACGGCCATTCGGCAAAACGGCCATTCGGCAAAACGGCCATTCGGCGAAACGGCCATTCGGCGAAACGGCCATTCGGCAAAACGGCCATTCGGCGAAACGGCCATTCGGCGAAACGGCCATTTGGCGAAACGGCCATTCGGCGAATCGTACTCTGGTCCCTTTTCCGGATTATTTCCAGAGTGAATGCGATTCAGCGTACAATTTATATAGAATGTAAAAAAAAACTAAGTGAAGGACAATTTAAATTAAATTGTTATTAATATGTTTTTACATCAATTAAAAATGTTTTTGCAAACTATTGAAAAAGAACAGCATAACGAAAAATAAGTTTATCTTTGTGTTTTGGTCCTTCTACAAGCGTTTTAGTCAGTAATTCCAACATGTCTCGCGCTGAAGTCGCTCGCCCTTGCAAACGAACCAATAAACTTCCAAGTGTCTGGGTTTCTTATTAGAAGTTTTATCCAAATTGCCATCCATTTTGCACTTAACCCGAGCAGGCATATTGATAAGACTTACCAGTCCTTCCTTTAGAACAAGGGTGTCAAACTCGGGTTGGTTCTCGGGCCACATTAATGTCAATGCCATTTCACGTGGGCCGGACCATTTTAGATCTAATAACTAGTTGTGGTTTTTTTTTCTTCTAAATTGGATTACAAGAACTATAACAAAAGCCCTAAATAGTCTGTTTTTATAGATTTAAAACAATTTTTATTTGAGCTTTTTTTCTCTCAGTAATGGAAATGTTTTTAATCATGTTTTTTTATAAGTGGAAAACGGAAAATATCTATATATTTATTTTTAGATTTTACAAAATGTGTTTTTAAATAAAAACAAGAAAAAATGGATTAGCAAAATTGCAATGATTGTTTTTAAAAAGGGGAAAATCAGGAAATGTAATGTACAGCTATAATCATTTGAATTTGATCGCAAAACATCGGCACATGATTTACTTTCTCGGCCGCACAAAATGATGCCGTGGGCCAGATTTGGCCCCTGGGCAGGCACTTTGACACCTGAGCTTTAGAACAACCCTCGTAAATGATTGGAAAAGACTGGAGGTTTAATCAGCCTTAATAATACTTCCTTTGTGAAAAAAACGAAAATGTTAAAGCGATAGAGGCTACCTATGCAATCGATTCTGAATCGATTGCCATACTGAAGTCGCACAAGACGAATAATTCACCAGAAGTTCAGTGATAATTTTACAATTGGCACACTGCGAGTCCCAGGGATTCGCTTGTCTGAAAACTGTGCGTCCCAGGAAACTTGTCACGAGTCCCAACATACTACGGATGCAAATAAAACATAAACAACGATATATAAACATTCAGATTTAATTTATTTATTATATGGTTTAGGGTTAGGGTTTATTTATCATTGTACTAGTCTTTCAGCTCGTAGATCCTCCTCTCTTTGCAGCCAAAAGTCTTTTGAAATGTGCGTATTTTTCCTTGCTTCCCCCGTTTTGCTTCATGATCATCGATCGAATCTTCTGCAGTTCTTTTCTTACTAGTTGTATTTTTAACTGCGAAATAACTATCCAGACTGTTTTGCTTTTTCTGAAACATTTTTTATCTTTCTTACACTATTACGAAACTCTTGCTATCGCTTTCTCTCCTTCGTCTGCTAGTGTCTGCTAGTCTCGCGAGAATTATTTCGCAAAGATTATGTGGAATAAATTGGTTTGCTATCGGATATATGTGTTTTGGTTTTTTTTTTTTGATAAAAATTTCTTTGCGTCCAAAAAAAGCACATTACTTGAAATTGTGCGTCTGGAAGAAAAGCTGTGCGTATCAGACGCAGGACGCAGAGGTAACGAGAACACTGGAAGTTATACCTCAGATTATTCACAATGCACTCATGTTACCGAATTCTTCCTGTTTACAGTGCAGTTAAACCAAGATGGCAGATGGAGTAGCGATGGTGTAATTTTCGAGGCACTTAATCAGCAAATTTGGTACTTTCCAAAAAGGTTGCTATTTTTTTTTCCCTAAGTGAAATTATTTTGGAATTTCCGAAGTGTAGGGAGGTTGTCCTGAGTCCCTGAGTTTGCGTTGCATTTCCAGAGGAATTCCTGAAATTCCGTGGTAGTTGGCAGGCCTGCTTGTGGTTACAAGTTTTAGCGTGGATTTTCAGATTTTTAGGAACTTGAAAAAATAAAAAAATAAACATTTCCCCAGAAAAAAAATGCACGGTGTGGTGTAGGTGCGAAAGTTGATCCGGAAAATGCCAAGGGATTACTGCACATGTTTTTCAAAAGAATTAAAAAATTAAGAATCTTTCATTTTCCTTTTTATTTGCTTTGGAAGAAAAAAGATAGGGATAGAGCAAATATTTTCTTAAACTGTTTATTTCTATTATTGTGGTTTTTGATAAAAAAAACTAAAATATCTAAATTTCTAATTTTTATAGATCTATTTAGTCATATAGTTTTATATTTTATTTAGGCGGGTGAGTGGTTAGCACATAAGCCTCTCAGTTCAGGGTTCGTTCCCAGGTCACTTTTCACTGTATGGAGTTCTGAGATCGAGGGTTCAATCCCAGGTTCAGAGTTTCCTGTTTTGCGTTTGCATGTTCTTCCCGGGCTTGTGTGGGCTAAACATACTTCGGTTTCCTCCCGCATCACAAAATGCAGGGTATGCTGGTTAAACTAGAACTCTAAATTTCCCCTAGGTATGAGTATGAGCGTAAATGGTTGTCCGTCTCCTGGTGCCCTGCGATTGGCTGCCCATCAATTCAGTGTGTCACCCGCCTGTTGCCCATAGTTAGCGGTTATAGGCTGTAGTTAGCGGTTATAGGCTGTAGCCTAAACATAAAAAAGAAAATGAAATTGAATAGTTTTTGTTATTTTGTTCAAATTGAGTAAACTATTTTCCATTTTCTGGAGTGCAAAAAAATTACATAAATTACGTATATTTTAGCAGGAAACATGAAGTCGATGGGCTTGATTTAATTTTTGCGGGCCATGCAAAATGATAGTCCAGGCTGCATCTAGCCGTTGGGACAATTTTTACACACTTATATTTTAATTTTGGAAGAAGTCAAGTATTGTGACTACTTTGCGAATGTGCTTTAGTCTCAATATTACCTCCTTGTACTTGGTTGGGGACCGCTGATCAAATACTCACCTCAGTGGACTAACTAGTAACAACTAACGTACTTGAAGTGTCACATGAAAATATGCTATCAATTGAAAGTTTGAAGCCAGAGATTAGTTACCTCTTTGCTCCGACTGCGGCTTCGCCTGTGCTTCCTGTTCCCTAAATTAAAAAAAAACAAGAAAAGATGAGCCTCTTGGATAGGGTACAATGTCTTTGACACACATTCCAGTAGTTTACAAATGCCTCGTCACGGACAAGCTCTCCTGGTCTACCAACACCACGGTAGCCCAGAAACTACTCAATTTCCTGAGGGTACTCAGGAGGAACAACTTAGACATTATGCTTCTGGTAACCTTCTATAGTGCCACTGTGGAGAGCATCCTGGCATATTGCATTACAGTGTGGTTCGCTGGAAGCATGGCGGCAGACAAAAAGGCCATGCAGAAAGTGATTAATACTGCCCAGAGGATCATCAGCAGCTCTCTGCCCTCACTGGAAGACATTGCCAGCCCTCACTACCTCAACAGAGCAGTAATTAATTTTATATATTTATTTAATAGGAGAGACCCTAATTTGCGATTCTTTGATTATTGCGTCCATGTCTGGTCTGCATAAACCGCAATATTCGAGGGATTACTGTAATTTGTATTTTGTTCATTCCAATGAGAAAAGTTGACTTGAGATAAGAGTACATTGACATCCAAGCTCGATCCCGGACCGCATTAAGCTCGTAACTAAAGGTATTAGTGTACTCACATCGCAGGACATGCGAATTTTTTAATATTATTACTAGATTTCGGGAAGCTATTACCTATGAGACCTTTAATATTAATAATAATGGGACATAGGCTCAACCCGTTGCCTCAAATAACAACAACAAAAGCCTAATTGTCATCATACCTAGAAACTGCGTCTGACAAAATAGGGAATTTTCTGTCTGAACTCATTGGGCTCTCTGCCAAAAACATCATGTTTGAGCCAACTGTCGTGCCTGACAAATTAGTTGTTGCAGCTGCCCGTTAAGTGATAGATATTGCTCTTGGATACTTCAAACGTGCGCCACAGTTATATGCCGTTCTTTGGACAATGATAAAATAATGTGGTTAGGATTTCAGTTTAATGTCAATGCTGATGGGAACATCACCTCTACCAACATCGCCGCCCTGAGGCGAAGGATCCTTTCATACTTAAGTGTGGGCAATATGGCAGAAAGATAATTGGATGTTAGGTTTATCATTATTAAAAAATTAGCTTGAAATATAATCATTATAAATATGTGCTTGCAATGAAGAACGCTTAATTATTTTGGACATTAAACATTACATATATGAACGCTTTGCTCAAACAATGGCTATTAGAATTGGAGGTACATTTTTGGATTTTTTTACGAATTGTAAATGATGCCGATAGCGCTAAACATGCAGTTTATAGCAAAAAGAAGACTTTCATTATCCATAGCGAGTTAAAAACTATTTATTTTGGAAATGTGCAAAGGATTTAATAGCAGAAGCTGAAATAGATTGCAATAATGTGCAATTAGGGATGGCCGGCCGGCTCACGTAGTTATAACGGCGCCGACTGTGTCCCCCGGGGAATGTTGTAGGGGGTACTCTGGAACCCCTGATACGAGGTGTCCGGTCCCTTCATGTCAGAGTCTGGTCCGCGTAGCATAGCCAAAAGAAAAGGCTCTCTATTTACCTGTCGATCTATGTTACTACCCTCATCTATTGTCACGAGCTGTGAGTAGTGACCGAAAGAACGAGATCCCGGATACAACCGGATGAAATGACTTTCCTCCACAGGATGTCCGGACTCTACCTTAGAGATAAGGTGAGAACTCCTGTCATCCGGGATGGGCTCGGAGTAGAGCTGCTGCTCCTCCGGATTGAGAGAAGCCAGATAAATTGGCCCGGGCATCTGCTCAGGATGCCCACTGGATGCCACCCTCGAGAGGTGTTCTGGAGAAGGAGGGCACGGGGCCTTCCCAGGACATGCTGGGGACACTATGTCTCCCGCCCGGCTAGCCCGGGAACGCCTTGGGGTCCTCCTGGAAGAGCTGGATGAAATGGCTGGGGAGAGAGAAGACTGGTCCTCCCTGCTGAAGCTGTTGCCCCTGCGATCTGACTTCGGATAAAGTGGAAGATGAGATGAGACTTTCAGCTTGTGATGTTTCATGAGAATTTTTCAATGCAATAAGTGTGCCTCTGCCTTGGGAAACACTTGGTTCTTTCTTGAGGCTAATTTAGACAAAATTTTTCTCATATAAAACTTTTTTTTTTTAATCCAAGTAAAATCCAAAAAGATCAGCCAAGACAATGGGCCATCCCGCCACCATCAAAAACAACTCAAGAAGAATGGAATCAATTGTTTGGTGAATCTGATGGCCTGGAATCAGCTGGAATGGGCTCATCAAGAGAGCCAACTATTTCTTGCCAACAATGCATTATTCCATATTAAGACAATTTAATGTCATCTTTATGAGATTGTGATTGATAATTATGTTGATGTTAATGATATAATTTCACTAGTAATTAAGTATGCATTCAAAGCTTTTGGTAAATGAGAAAATTCTCATTCACTGCCAGCCCCTCACACTTCAAATGAAGACGTCTAAATCACCGTTAACGTCAGTCAAGAGTTAAGTGTCTGAATAATGAATGTAAACATGGAACCAATACAGTATCAGCATCGACCCATACCACATAGCCACTAGAAGCCGATAAATTATAGATGCCAAGAGTAGTCCACAGACTAACTTTTTTTGTCCCTGGAGCGTGACCTTGAGCGCGAATGCTGATGTTTGGAGCTTCTGGGCGATCTGGAGGAGTCCATCCGGCAACCTTTGCTGGTTTGTCTGAAAATCAAACCAAAAGGGCAGGCTAATCAAATAGTGGCTCACAAACGATTGTTGCTAACCATCCTGTAAAAAATAAAGTTGAGCGTATTTCATCATCAATGGCGCTAAAGTTTTATCATTCAATGCGGGTCATTTCAGTTTCAAATACTTAGATGTCTGTAGTTGTCAATGGAATTGAAGGAATTGACCTATTGCTCAAAACAGCTAGTAAATTAAGTCCATACTTCGAATTGTATGAATCAAAAACATTATTGTATGAATCAAAAACACATTGAGTTGATATCCTAAGTTAATATGCCTGTCTTTGCAAATGTAAAATATCAAATTATTCAATTTGAAAAAAATAGAAATGTAATTACAGAAATTACTATTTTCTTACCAGAAGTTTAAGATTAATATCTCAATTCTTACGATGGTTCATATTACTCCAATAGTTGTCACTTTCGAACAAGAAATGAAACAAAAAAAATCTATGTGGAATATTGTTTATTTCAAAATCAAGGCTACTCGAAAAAAAATGTAGACGGCAGCGCCACAACCTCCCTAAGATGGCCGTGCCGCGACCTCGCTAAGATGGATGCGCCCCGACCTCACTAACATAGCCATGCCCGAGCAAACTGTGGCGGGAACGGTTTACGTTTTATGTAAAATACGCATTTTTCATGAATTCCATTCATAGACGTCAAAATAAATTTTGTTCAGCGTTTTATCTGGTTATCTTTTCTCTATAACCGCGTCGGCATTCGCTTGCATCGTGACATATCAGTGCACGCACGGGCACCATTTTGTAGGAACGTCATCGTGTCATGACGCTGTCAAATTGCAGTTTTTTGCAAGTTGTTTTATGTGCATATAAGCCGTACCCTCGATTTAGTGATCATTTTTTGTCCGACAAATGCAGCTTATATGCGAGTAAATACGGTAAGTTTTGTTTAGTGTTTTATCTGTTTATCTTTTCTCTATTTTGAAATAAATTACCGTATTGGCCGCATTGTCTCGCGCCATGGCGCGATGGCGTTATCAACTTGCAGTTTCGTGTGTGTCGTGTTTTTATGCGCACATAAGCCATACCCTCGATTCAGTCATTTTTTGTCCCACAAAGTGGCTTATTTGCGGGTAATCTTTTGAGTTTATTTTGCTGAGAACCTGATGCTTTATAATGACAGAAATTACAATTTTCTTACCAGAGGTTTATGTTGTGGAAGCCATATTGCTTCTAAGTGAGTGAGGACCGTGGAACAAATTAAAGAATTTACATATAAAGTACACCTCTACTTCCGAAATGTTCAAGTTAAAAAAAAAAAATTCAGGAATCAAGTAATTTTATCAGTAGTACGCAAGTAAATATATTCATATTTATTTTTGGATACATTTTAATTTTACATATTCTTCATCTGTATTCATTTTTAAATAAACGAATCAAAGTTATTGAACTTTGGACAACTTCTGGCCCTCCCTATGAGAGGTGTAATAGCAATGAAATGAGTGAAGTTATTGTAAACAAAACAACGTGCATACACAGCAAACAATGCGGGAAAGAAAATGGATTTATATTCCATGACAATGGTATGTTTGTTACCTGGTGCTTTCAAAGTATAAACGCAGACTCCTAAATAAATTTAAAAGATAATAAAATTGCAGCAACTTTGAGGTATCCAACAGTGGTTAATTTTTTTAATTTTATTTGAATAACTCCTTGCAGGCCATAGCGTAGAGTTTGTTTTATAACATACCTACATAGCATCAATTTCCTGGTTAGCTAGGTACATATTAACACAAATCCTCACTCGACTTCAATTATTAATGAATGGAACTGAACCAAAAGGAAGTCACCACCAAGACAAAAAGTAACTCATCGATTGTCTGTTTATGATAGACAGTATATATGATAGAGGGGGGAAAGCCAGGCTCTTTTCACACCGCTTAGCTGCTTGTAACTTATCACATAGGCCTCTTCGGAAGAACCAAATCCATTATTCGGCAATTTTAAGAATATCGGCATCAAAATACTACCGTCAACACATAGTCGACGGTGTTAAAGTATCATTTTGTTACTACTTACGGGCGTTTTTCTTGCAAGCAGTAGGTAAACCTTCGGTATTTCGTCCTTTCCACCAGAAAGTCAATGGAATCGCAGATCACCTAGCTTCATTTAGCAAGTCTTGTTCACGTCGCAGACTGCAAGGTTGCCACGCTGCTTTCAAAACACAATCGAAACACGTTCACAACGCTACGCACTGAGATGTTGTGATATTGTTTCTGGCATCTAAATACCCCATATCATTCAAAGTAAACGGACTGGTGTTGGTTATTGGTATTCACCATCGTAATAATCTTATATTGAAGGCATTTCAAAATCCTGAAACACAACCAACAAGGCAACTGCTACTTTACGTACGACGTTAAGGCGCATGCGTGACACCGAAACAAACTACATATTTGTTTAAAGTGATCGTTCATATCGTATTATTTTACTCACAATTTTCTGAAAAACATATTTTATTCTCATGAATAAATTTGATAATTACATGTATTGTATGATTTTTTGACGTTGTATAAATATCAGCTTGATATTAAATAAAGATTTTTGTCATTTTAACAGTGAAAAAATTCGATTTAAAGTAGCTAAAAATCTCATCTCTTCTCTCATCTCATTTTATGAACTGCGTTATCCTCATTAAGGTCGCGGGGGTGCTGGACCCTATCATGCATAACCATGCACACACACTCATACCTAGGGGCAATGTAGAGTGATCAATCAGTCTACCATTCAGTTTTTTTTGGAATGTGGGAGGAAACCAGATTACCCGGAGGAAACCCACGCAAGAGAACATGTAAACTCACACAGGTGGACGTGACTTGAATTTGTAAGGGCCTACCAGCCTTTGTCTCGTGATCAAATTCAAACATGATTCCGGACTGGAGTTAAAATTAAGAGCAAGACTGAATACCCTCCAACTCTGGTAAAACAGCAAGGTGGGTTAATCTACCAAGAAAGGACCTTAAAAGATCTTGAATTTTTACAAAAATGGCAGCCAGGATTGGCCGCTGGTGGAGAAATGTGGATCCAGGCGATAAAAAAAACTGACTGACGGCAAGAGCCTGGCATGTGGGGACGTAGTGAGGCTGATCCGTGCTTGTTGTATTTTGGTCCACCAATCTGACAAAATTTTGTCTCGTTCTGGTTTAAATAATGTTAAATCTGATATTCTGTTTAGTGGCCAATGTCGGTGGGGCAAGCCACAAAGCCCATCCGAGGATAGTGCTCCCCGGGCGTACTCGATTGAGCGGCTCCCCTGCTAACGTTTCCCTGGAGTAACTATTTTTAATTTTACTCTCCCCTATAAAGTTGCCAAAAGCTATTTGGAGAGGGCTGGCTTTTTGTAGAACGGGCTTTTGCGCACCATGACGGACAAAGACATCCCCCATTGTAACCGCTGCGGAATTAACTTTTTCACCTGGCGGTGGACAGTTTTTCACTAGGATTTCATAATAAAAGTGAAGACCATGTAAAACATGCTCCCAAACTTTGCTTCAGTTTTTTTGGTACAAAATTTGGCGCGTTATACTCGAATAAATATGGTATGCACCTTGGTGGGCCACCAATGGGTCCGCACTTGAAATGAGAAAACATTGTGTGTGACTTAACAAGTTCAGCAGACAGTCCTTGTGGTATATGAAGGAGTGATCAGAGCTGAAGCCTCCTCAGGTCACTGGGAGGAGTGGTGTTATAGGTGAGCCCGAGGTTTTCCCAAAAAGCCGACCAAGTTCACGTGTGGAAACTAAGGGAAGCAGCGTGAGGCAAAATGTTCAAGATGGAATAACGTGACCCTGTATCAAAATTCATATCAAAGTCCAACTTATCAGAGGTGCCGATGTCTGCTTTGCAGGTGCACCTAGGGTTTGAGCCTGATGAAAGTGATGTGGACAGTCTAGAGCCCAGTGATTAGGATTCACACACACAAAACAGTATCCCACCCGGGCACCGGGATTTCTACTCCCACTTCCACTCCTCTCTGGCCATTTCCTCCTTCGTCGCAGTCTGTTGTCCTTATCCTGAAAAGGACCTTTTTGATAGTCTGGAACCTGGAACTGAGGCTGACGACTGACCTTTTGAAATAATCAACAAACATTTGATTGTTAGGTTTATCAAATGTATCTTTATTATAGCTAGCGGAATATGTTCTTTTGGCTTGCACTTGCATATGTAGAAATTCTGTCTGCAATTTAGGAATTTTGTTTGGCTCATCCTTATGTTGATCTCATGACTGCTGAACAAAAAACAAAACTGAGTACACCAAGTTGAGTCATCTGCTGTTAGCAAGGTGGGTGAATTTGTCATGGCTTTACGAACTTCTTCATACCTGTCAACCTCGAACCATTTGTGATCTTACCAAATTTTGTTTTCGCCCTTACATATATGTATAAATACATGGAAAATCTTACCACTTTACTTTTTTGTAAAAAATCACGAACAACAAGTAGAAAATGTATGTTTATGTGTTTATTGCTTTCAAAGTTCCACTACAACAGCTTCCTACAAAAATTGTTCCAATACCTGGTGCATTCAATAATATTTTGACAGGTATGGAACAGGAAACGGAAATCACATGGTGAAAGTGTTACAAAACGAAATGTTTATCATGATCTTTTTTTTTTAGCCAATCAGAGGCGCCGGTACATATATCACTTGGCAGACATGCGTTTCCGGGAAGAAACAATGGCGGATGGTGAAAAATGGCTAGAAAGTGCCTTAATTTATTTTTTTTTCTCAAAATCACCGTTTAGCGTACCATTTTCATGTGTACAGCGTACCAATATAAAAATGGGCTTTCAGTTGTACCAATTACGGCGAGAACGTACCAGTTGACAGGTATGCTTCTTCACAACCCCGTAAACAGCTTGTCTAAACAGGGCCTGTGAGCACGCATTAGAGCAGACCTGGGTAATCTGGTCCTCGAAGGCCGCTGTGGTTGCAGGTTTTTGTTCCAACCGATCTAGCGCAGACAGTTTAACGATAATTAGATTTCTGCTGAAACAAGAAGCGCCTAACGGCAATCCACTGATTGCACTTCTAATATACCACATTGGTGGAAAGGTTTCTTTTTATGGGTTGGAACGAAAACCTGGACCCCCTTTTTGGAATTAATTGCCCAGGTCTGCATTAGAGCTAGGGTATTAGCCCATTTCATTAGCCCATGCTTGAAGACAATCATTTAAATATCACATTCATCTGCATATAAGCCACCCTGCGTATAAGCTGCACCCTCAAAATTGCTTTAAAATTGGTACATGTTACAATTTCTCACGTTTAAGCGGCCCCCTGATTCACAATTGTCATCTACATATTCTTTGTTTTAATAGGGAGGGCAAATGTGTTCAATTGAAGGGAAAATCTTAAGAAAAATCATCGCACGTGTTATTCCTGAGATACTGTGTGAATCAAAGGCACAAATATTAGGGTCAATACCATAGGGAAGTTAATATGCCTTTCTTTGTAAATGCAAAATATGAAATTATTCAATTTGAAAAAAGAAATAAGTCTAAATTGATGAGAGCCCGGTGCTTTTGTTGACAGAAATTACCATTTCACAATTTTATACATTTCCAATAATTTCTGTTGTGTTTTCATTGAAAGGCAGGTTAGTGTTTTGTTTATTTTCTTCCAGATAACTAAGTGGGCCGGTCAGGGTCCTAAAGTTTCCATGTTATGTTGTTTAGGCACTTAGGCGGACAGGTTGAGTTATTGTTAGAGTTGTGGTTCTTTTTCATGGAGTACTTTCTCAATGTTTGTCTAAAACGTGACTGTTATGCGAGAAGACTGTCTATTCCTTGGAATTCATATAATGGTAGCTGATGAATCATCTGGGCATAAGAGTGCCTCGACATACGAGAAATTTGAAATATGAGTAAACTTCAGAGCCAATATTTGCCTTGAAAAAGGAGGCAATTTTTGAAATACAAGTAAAATTCAGAGCAAATATTTGCCTCCAAATAGGAGACAATTTTTGAGATACGAGTAAAATTCAGAGCAAATATTTGCCTTGAAATAGGAGACAATTTTTGAGATACGAGCATGCGAGACAGTCAGGTGGCCGGGACGCGACAGGATACTTATGACTGTCTTTGTCGCCGCAACTCTCTGGTGTAAAAATGTCTACGGGCCCTAGGCGGAGTATGCATTTTTTTCTTTAAATATGAGGTTGGTGTGCGTGGCAGAGCCTGCTCGCCAATACGAGAGGACTTCACAGACAAGTTGGCAAGTGGTCGTGCGTTATTCTCTTGTGAATACATTTGTGTGTGTCAATTTCTGAATATTTTGAAGGGAAGACAAAACCAAACAACCCTCGACAGTTTCCTTTCAAAAACTCCGGCTGAAAGTCAGGGTGGAGGTGCGGCAAAAAAAGCGAACCTCTGAGAAAATATGGCAATAAGAATCAGCCCACTCTGTTTTTTCAGCTTCAAAAGGAAGAACTCAAACTTTATTGAACGTGCTCATCCAATATAGCCAGATACAAGCAGGATGCCTCTGCAAACCTATGTCTTTATTTGGTGAAGACGCGCCGCTTTCCTGGGAACATGTTTACAAGATTCAGGGGGGCTTACATAAGCAAGTTATACAAGTTTATTTTAGGGCATTAGACATCGCTTATAGTATTCTGCACAACAGATTCACTTGGGCCTAATTCCACAATACAGAAAGGTAAAAACTAATTAAAACCAAATTTTCACCCAAAGGAAACCAGACACCCCCACCATACAACCTTGGAAATCAATATCACGAATGACGCCAGAGGAAAGAGAAATGGAAGCCTAACACGGAAGAGGAAACTGAAGAAAGCGATTGGGAGGACGAAGAAACGCCCTGCTTGCCAGTAGAAGTGTTAGACTTGGTGTTAGACCGAAATCATGTCCACCCTCTGGGACAGAGACAGTAAACCATACTACACCTTACTGGTGGGACAAAGTCAAACACCAGTAAGATTCTTATGTGACACTGGAGCAGATAAATCAGTCATCAAAGACAAAGTGCCAGGATTGGTACCAGGAAAGGAATGGATCACTGTGATAGGAGTAGGAGGACACATGGAGCTATTGAAGAAGTCGAAGAAAATAACAGATGAAAATGGACGAAACCATGAAGCAAAGTTTGTCCTGAGTAAAAACTGTCCTGTGAACCTCCTGGGAAGAGATCTACTCCGTAAACTGGGAATCAGCCTTATCCCGACGGATGATGGTATGAAACCAGTACACAGGTGGGAGTAAGCGAAAATCCAAGTAGTTGAAGATCAAGAAGAACCTCATATATTCTCCTCCCTAGATTTAGCAACACAAGGACCCTCATCTGTAATCCGGCAGTTATAATCCAAAGTCGAAAATGTAAATGGCCAAACACAAACCCACTGGCCACTACACATTACCATGAAGTTTGGGAAAGCCAAACCAGAATTTGTTAAACAGTTTGAAAGTTTGAACGACTGGGACCCCAACTAGTCCGACTGGAGTACCTGTACTCCACGGCAGAGGGAGATGCGGCCACCTCATTGGACCTGCCTACAGTTCCGAGTTCACTGTGGTCCAAATCAAAAGCAGACGTAGGAAAAATTACCACAGCAAAGGAAGTAAAAATTGAGCCCAAGACATCATATCAACCACGAGCCAAACAATACCCCCTCAAACCAGATGCTATAGATGGCACCAGACCAGTAATTATTAGAAATTCTTTACAGTAAATGATCTAAGCAATGCATTTTTCATTGTTCCATTCCACAAAACAGCCCAAGACTGGTTTGGTTTCACGTTCGAAGGAACCAAATACACATACACAAGGCTGCCACAGGGGTTCTGTGACAGCCCCACAATATTCGCACAAGAGATTGCTGCATGTATGAATCAGCAAGAACACAAAAACACCACACAGATCCTAGTATATATAGACGACATACTGATAGCCAGTCCTGCAGAAGAAGAAAACAAAGAAGAAGCGATCAGATTATTCAAACATCTGGAGCAAACTGGGAACAAGGAATCGCTGAAGAAACTGCAGTACTGTCAGGAGTCATTCACCTTCCTGGGACACCGAGTCTCACAGAAAGGAAGGGAACTAACGGATGGAAGACGAGAAGCCACCCAGCAATGTCCAAAACCAAAGACGAAAAAACAAATGATGGTCTTCTTTGGCCTAACTAACTACTGCAGGAGTTGCATTCCAAACTTTTCAGAACTAACTCAAGCACTGCTAGACATGATCTATGCTACTGAGATGACAATGAGAGACCCAGTAACATGCACCGAAGAAGGAAACTAAACATTCATGGAGGTGAAGCAACAAATCTTGGAATCAGGAATCCTAGCGCTTCCTGACTATGAAAAACTATTCACCCAAACAGTGACTTGCAAAGGACTGTTCATGACATCCAGCCCGAAAAACGTCCCAGTTCTTTGCCAAATCTCCGGACATCTGCATGCCCTGTGGCACCGGAATCACAGTTTGCCATTGCTTCGAGTTTTAGCCAGCCACTTCTGACACCCTGTTTCCGATCGTGTCTTTATTCGAATTAATACAAACAACAGTGCAAAGCATTATGGGTCAAACCGAGAGCATGTTACAGTGATGACCCACTAGATGTCACTATACATAACTGCAATCTGGATGTTCTTATGAGTAGCCTCATACGTCCACTGTTTGCTCATATATCAAAAATGGTCTCGTATTTCAAGATAAGTATTTGCCCGAAATCTTACTCGTATCTCAAATTGCTCGAATGTCGGGGCACTCGTATGTTGGGGTATTACTGTACTTAAAAATCTTGTTCTAAGGTTGTTATACGGCGTACCCAATTTGAATTGATCAAAACACGTATACAATATGGGAAAACGTATAAGTTAACAGGTATGTCAACTGTTCAAAGTAATCAAAACGGTCCGTTCCAAAACCATCAGATTTTGCCAAAAGAGAACCAAACCCACCCAACGTTGCATTTCTCTGCCACCCCGAGTCTTTGAAAAATGAACCCGCCCAACACGGCCACATTGACGCCCATAGATATCCCACAACTCAGAACACAACTTGCCTGGGAGTAGTGTATAGGGCTGCCATCTTGAAGTCACATAACTCCATATATTTAAGATTTATTTTCACTTCCCCAGGCATTGATTCGACCATGTCCTGCCAGCAAAGTACCGATGTTATTGTTGGAATCAAAGGAACTGGCTTAAATGTCCGCGATTTAGACAAAGGACTAAAAACTACCTATGTAAGATGGCGGTGTGATGTACGTGTCCCCTACTAGCCAATGCTCGTCTAGTGCTATAGCACTTGCCCGCCAAATCTCAAAGTGTTTCGCAGAATGTGAGAAGAAACTGGGAAACTGAAATCATTGCTACTTGTGTGTGAACTTCCCGAGGCAGCGATGTGGAACGACGTGGAGTTTTTGGTCAACGAGGATTACTCCACTGTCCGCATTGGCAGCGCGGCGGACACCGGGGTGGACGGCAAAAGCTTGTATCAAGTGGACACACTGGTTAAAGTGTCTTCCGGCGAGGTATGAGACAGATGCAAGTTGTTTGGATGCTTGACATTCGCGGACATTCTTTGAATGCTCACGTTTGATTATTTGACGGCACCAGACCTTTAACATACCTGTCAACCTCGGCCAATTACTCCCCTTATTATCGATAAAAACCGTACAAATGCCACACGGAACATATTTGCTCACGTGTAGGGCACAGTAAAATTTCGCCATGGTAGGCGGGGTGACCAATCAGTCTAATCTCATTTCATTTCTGAACCTCTTCATCCTCATTAAGGTCGCGGGGGGTGCTGGAGTCTATCCCAGCTGACTCCGGGCCAAAGGCGGGGGAATTTCTGATCGATCAGTTGTGAGGAACATGGTTCCTGGAATAAAAGAGTTCCGGTTCTTACAAATATGTGAAAAAGAGTTCCTGAGATGGAAACGTCAAAGATGGAAATATGGGGTCTAATGTTTGTGTTGGCAGTAATAATTTCGGTACAATTTTTGAAGTCAAGTGTTAATTCTTAAGGGGGACTTCATAGTTAAAGGGGGAGGAGTGATGTATATTGATACTATAACAGTAAATAACATACGGTTATACAAGTGCTCCGTCGTCTATACTGCAAAGTTATCACAATGTCTTAATGATTTGATGATTCCATTTACTTTGATTTGCTTTGCTGTTCCGTCTAATCACCCTCTTTCTACTGCCACATTTAAATTGACCGAAAACGGGATGAATAAAGTTATCCATAATCCATATTTTATTAATATTAAACTATTAGTTATTTGTTACTTTGTTAATAGATGGCAAATTAGAACAAATAAAAATATTTTTCCAATATGCTGTTTTGGGTGCTTTTTCAGGTGCTCGTTTGGTCGCCGGTCTTTTGGTCCCTTTTTGTCGCCGGTCAAATGGTGACAGAGTTTATTGTTGAAACCAGCTCTCAAAATTATATTCATGATAGAGAGTTTAATATCTAAGAGAGAGAGTTTAACATCTAAGTACTGTTTTCAACAGTAGATATTTTGATATTAAACTGTCTCTCATGAATATCATTTGGAGAGCCGGCGACCAAAATATCGGCGACCAAAAGATCGGTCACGCTTTTTCAGAGGGTTGTAACGAATTAGTTTGTTTTGAGTTCATTTCTATGGGAAAGGTTCGTTTGAGTTACGATAATATCGACATATGAGCTCAATCCCGGAATGCATTATGCTTGTATCTCGAGGTACCTCTGTACTGGTGTAGTGGTTTGGATGTATGTTGTCCTGCATCTCATAATCGCAAATTTTGGCCGTGTTATTGTCCTTCTGTGTTCATGCTCTGTATTGGCCTCTATGCTAACCTAAAAACAAGTTTTGTCTTCTTTTTCTGAGCCTTGGTCTGGAACTAGCATTTGCCCTGGACCAGCGCCTCATTCTCTGTGGTGGTTGGGTGGTCTAATTGCAGTTTAAATGATCACATTTTTATCAAAGTTTTTAATATTATCATTGACAAAAAATATTTCATGATAATTAACGTTATTGTTGTATTGCCCAGCTCAATTGAATAGTAATTCAGGTGGTACTGACCAGGCCCGAGCAGCCCCCCTGCGCAAGTTGGACCCCTGGCAAACTTGGTCAAATGTGAAACCTGAAAATGGCCAGATTTTTCCATGTTCAACCCAAGATGGTTGACTTCCTGTAGGATTCTTTTGATAAGGCTGCAAGTCTTTTTAGTGCAGTCTGAGAAAAAAAAAAATGAATCACCAAATTTTGTAGCTCTACGTTGAAAAAAAACAGTATAGGACAGGACATGGTTTTACAATTGGAGAGGGCATTGTTGAGCTAGTTTTTGTATGATTTGAAACGCACGTTGAATTTTAGATTGTCTAACTCAGTGTTTTTCAACCTTTTTTGAGCCACGGCACATTTTTTTACATTGGAAAAATTTGTGGCACACCACTAACCAAAGATTTTACAAAATGACACTCTGTATAGTATATTTAATTACAATATAATTTCTCAATTTATTTATACTCAGTCAGTGTGAAACCTGGGCCTGTTTAGATGAACACAAAGCCGATATCCTGGCAGGAATAGTAGAAAGACACACACAAAGCTCTTCTTCAACAGCTCTCAGTCTCTCTCTGTTTTTAGTTTTTATAGCAGTTAGGCTTGAAAAGCTCAGCTCACACAGATATGTTGTGGAAAATGGGAGCAATGTCAGAACAGCTTTGTTGGCCAGAATGGGGAACTCCTTGGCAGCAGTCAACCAAAAACTGTCCAAAGGAAGATCAGCAAATCTTAGTTTTAAACCACGATCCTGTCTCAGTTCAGTTAGTTCCTCCTGCTCTTGTAAAGTCATGTCCTTTCGAACAACTGATGCCGAGCTGTATGGGTCCCTAACCCAGTCAAAGCATTCAGTGGAGGCTGAAGAGAAATAAAATGACAACTTCTCCTCAAGACTTTTCAAATGTTTACCTATTACCTCAGACAGTGCAGCAGTGTTGCTTTGCTGTTTGTCTGTGAGTGGGAACATCTCCAGGTTGGCACGTTGCACATGTTGTTGCCAGAGGTGCACCTTTAAACGGAATCCATTTATTTTATCTGTGCTTGTAAGCAGGTTTTCATTTCGGCCCTGCATCCTTGTGTTCAGTTCATTAAGATGATGAAATATATCAGCCAGGTATGCCAACTTTGCGCACCACTCATCACTTGCAAACTGATTTGAGTAATCAGACCTCTCATTTGTCAGAAACATTTTAAGTTCCTCTCGCAGCTCATACACACGGGTCAGCACCTTACCGCGCGACAACCATCGGACCTCCGTATGGAGCAATAAGGCTTTATGCTCCGCTCCCATTTCCTCACACAGAGATGCGAATATACGGCTTTTCAGAGGTCGTGTCTTCACAAAGTTCACCATGCGCACCACATCGTCCAACACAGGAACCAGTTCTACTGGTAAAGTCTTCGCAACGAGGGCCTCACGGTGCAAAAAACAGTGCGTAATAATCAGATCTGGGTTTCTTTCCTTCACTCTACTCACGAAGCCTTTGGTGCGCCCGACCATGGCTGCAGCTCCATCAGTGCACACACTTGTGCAGTTTTCCCACGTAAGTCCTCCCTGGTCAAGATATTCCGATGTGACCCGAAAAATTTCCTCTCCAGTTGTTTTTTCTGGCAGTGTCTTGCAAAATAGGAAGTTTTCTCTAATGGCATCACCATCCACAAAACGCACATAGGCCAAGAGCTGAGAATGTCCACTAATATCCGTAGACTCGTCAACTTGCAACGCAAATTTCCTACTGATGCGTATCTTTTCCAAAACATGGCTTTCGATGTCTGTAGACATGTCATCAATACGCCTGGCAATTGTGTTATCAGAGAGCGGGACTTTATCTATGTCTTTAGCCGCACCAGGGCCGAGCATCTCGTTGACAATGGCTTTACAGGCAGGTAGTATTAATGTCTCTGCCACAGTGTGCGGCTTTTTTGATTTAGCAACAAGTTCGGCGACTAGGTAACTAGCTTTGAGCGCTTTCTCATTTACCTTTGTGGTTTTTCTCATAAACGTTGCCTGTTTCTCTGTGTTTACATGCAGGCGAACAAAATAGTCTATCGGCTTGTTTTGAAGCGACGGGTGTTTCGTTTGGAGATGGCGTTTAAGCTTGCTTGGCACCATGGCGCTGTTGGATAGCTTCTCGCCACACACCAGGCATAACGGAATAGGTGTCGTCTCATCCCCGGTGAAAGTAAATCCAAACGAAAGATAGCTTTTACTATATTGCCTTGAGCTCACCGTCTTTGCTTTGTTTTCTCCACCACTCATACTAGGGCCTTTATCCGGGTCAGAATCTTGTCCAGGGCGCAGTTCGGAGTTTGCAGTTGTCCTTTTTAAAAACTTCTCCATGACTGTCACCACGGTGCATCACTAATTTTCTTGGCGGAACGTGTCAATCAACTACGTGTTGCCACACGGACAAATATTACATTACGCTGCCAGCCTTTGCAGCACGGACATTGGACAATGACATCATATTTGCAGAAATCTATTAATAAATGTTAATTTAAAAAAAAGGATATTGGATAATTTCTCACGGCACACCTGAGGATCTCTCACGGCACACTAGTGTGCTGCGGCACAGTGGTTGAAAATCACTGGTCTAACTAATACGGGTCGGGAAGCTTTTTGACGAAGGGAACCATAAACAATTAATATCAACAAAAACACATGAAAATGTGTGTATTCATGAATATTTCATCACATTGAAAGTAAAAAAAAATCTGAATTATTTTTAGAATTTTTTTCCATTTTTGCTCATCAATGAGTATCAATGAGAGTATGCATGCAGAAGATAAAAAGGCGCTTTCGATAGTGTCGGCACCACAGTGCCAGCGTTACACTCCCATTGGTGTTTTCGCGACATAGGTGTCTCACCAGCAGTTCCCCTATTTTACCACCCAGGTTAGCGGAGAGCCACAATATGGGAATTCCCCCCTGAACCTAATAACGTGTTGTGCCACCTTTGGCAGCAATAACTGAAATCAAGCGTTTCCGCAAATTTATGATGAGTCTTTCACAATGCTTTGGAGGAATTTTGGCCCACTGTTCTGTGCAGAATTGTCGATTTTGCAATGCCGGCAAGAAATAAAACCAGTCACTCAAGCGGTCAGGGCCATACAAAATATTTAATTTAGTGCACAGACAAGGTGCACCGACCGATTGGGTGCATCAACAATTTTAGAAAAAAAATTAGACTTAAGTGCGTCCTATAGGTTTGAAAATGCAGTATGCAAAACAAAAAAAAAACAGACATCAGGAAGGGCAGGGGGAGGGGCAAATACTTTTCATGGCACTGTAGACATTTCAGTCTGTATCAAACTAAACACACACAAAAATACTGTTAGAACTCTGTGACTACAAACAGCGGTCAAAAGTGAGTTGTTGTCAGCCCAGCAGACAGAGTTGGGAGATTGTCAAGCTGAACGCTCAGGTGACAATTACAAAATAAAGTAATGTATACAGAAAATATATATACGCTTTGAGGTTTTTTGTAACTTGGAATTTTTTTCCATCTATATAACAGTAGTTTTCATGTAAAATGGTTTTGTAACCTTAAAAGGTTGTATGCAGATGCATTTGTAAGTAGGGGCACCGCTGTATGTATTTAGACTTTTTTGAGTAATCAAAAAACAAATTTATATCCATACATTTTAAGATTTTAAAGCAGGTATTGTGAAGTGTCTACTTTCTCTCCCTTGGTAGACGATGGCAGCTGGTCACTTCTACTCCATCATTGGCTCCAACTGGAGTCTCCTTGTTGCTGACCAGACCCTGATCCTCTTTGAACACAACTACCAGAGCATCCTGTTGCTACTTTACTTTGGTATGCGAGCTATTCTGTCTTTACAATGAGAGACTGAAAAGAGCATCTTCTCTCTGGTCTCATTCATCAGTGCTTGTTTTTTCTTGTCCCCTAGAAAGCGACGTGTGTGCTGTAGACATGTGTCTGGAGGGGCAATTTTTGTTAGTGTGCGAGAGAAATGGGAACCTGCACTTAGTCTTCGTTCCACTCAAGAGAATCCTTCTCACCAGAGTAGGACTTTTTTTTCTTCTATTCATGCGTATTGCAACAACTTTGGAAAAACATGGAAGTAATTCTCTGCCACCTATATTTTTCTGCATTGAAATTCAATTGCAAAGAAATTTGGTCTTAAAAAAAATCTGGGCTACAAAAACAGAATAGCAAAACAATTAATTTGCACAAATATTCATCACAAGTTACTTGGTCATAAACTAATTTGATCCACCCCCAAAAAATATTTGAGTCGTTAAAATAATTTTATTATAGAAACTCAAGAAATTTGATCAGAACCATTTTAATCATTTTATGAATGTCACAAATGATTTTTTTGTGTCTGCATTTCAATTCTAAAAAAAAAAATCTGTTTGAAGGCTACGATGGGTCTTCCGGAGAAACACATTTTGATTTCTGAAACAAATAGTCAATACGCATTGTTTGACGTGTCAAGTTTTGGTCTTCCAGGCATTGATCGATAAAGCTGGCGACGACCACAGGAAAACATACCGTGCTATCGTCACAGAGGAGAACAAAGTGTCACCAGGTCAAGAGAAAGCTTTTCACATCTCAGAAATGTTTCAGGGATGGACAATATAGCCATTAAAATATTTCAAAAATGATAATAGGCATTCAATCAATATGTATGAAGGGTTGGGGAGGGGACGAATTCCTCTATCTACTAATAATCGGTATCGGTCCAGAAAAACGGTCGATCATTCATAAGGGCCTTAATAAATAGAATGTGACTTGAATTTAGGTCACTAACACAATGAATGGGAGCCAATGAAATTTTTGCATATGAAAACTTCTGACCAACGCTAAATAACTAGATTTGTGTGTTGTGCAGGTCTGCATCATGTTTTTGTGGTCGGACTTGATGGCTTCTTTCACATCAGCAATCTTCCTTTACAAAAGATAAAAAAAGGTACAACGCTCGTCACCTTCAACTTAGTCGCACTTTGATCACTTTTTTATCTGTGTTTTTGTGGCAGCCATTGAAACGACGGACAATGCTGCGTTAAAAGAGGTAAGCCCATCTTTGTTTTCAATTCATCTGAGGCCCTGTCATTATCATCTGATTCTGGGCGCAGCTTCAAAGTTTGATCAAGATCGACTTCTATTCAACTGCCACGTATCATGGCGAAGGTTGCAGCAGTGCAGTGGCCTTCAGTTTGGCCAACCAAATACACTTATTGATTGGGGTGAGTGCGACGTGATATAATTTAGAGTGGAGGTTTTCATTCATCTTCCGTACTGCGAATTCTTGGAAGTTTTGCGGGGGTTGCCTGAGTCTATTCCAGCTAACTTCACGCGAAAGGCAGACTACACCTTGAGACTGGCAACCAGTCAACCATAGGACACACTGAGACACAAACGACCATCCACACTCAATCATTCCGTCACTAGTGGGAATCGAGCCCTCGCCTGCCCGCGCTGAAGTCAGTGAACCTCTCTACACCATAAGGCGCTGAGTGGCGATGCAAAATCTCATGCAAAATGAAATGAAAATCAGTAACTAAGCATCACACGGTTCTGTATGGTTAACGTGGAAAGCTATAGAATTTTTTAATTAATTACCTTAATTACCTTATTTTGTAATATGTTTAGATTCTAAAAGATTCCGCTCAAACACGGACTTTAAGTCTAGAAAATACATATTTTTTAACCTTACACATGAATGTATGTTCTAAACTTTAGAACATACATTCATGTGTAAGGTTAAAAAATATGTATTTTCTAGACTTAAAGTCCGGTTTGAGCGGCCTCACAGCTCTGCGGCCCTACCTTAACTATATATCTCCTATCTATCTATCTATCTATCTATCTATCTATCTATCTATCTATCTATCTATCTATCTATCTATCTATCTGTCTGTCTGTCTGTCTGTCTGTCTGTCTGTCTGTCTGTCTGTCTGTCTGTCTGTCTCGTCTGTCTGTCTGTCTGTCTGTCTGTCTGTCTGTCTGTCTGTCTGTCTGTCTGTCTGTCTGTCTGTCTGTCTGTCTGTCTGTCTGTCTGTCTGTCTGTCTGTCTGTCTGTCTGTGTCTCTCTCTCCTCCCTCTCTCTCTCCCTCCCTCCCTCTCTCTCTCCCTCCTCTCCCTCTCTCCCTCTCTCCCTCTCTCCCTCTCTCCCTCTCTCCTCTCTCCCTCTCTCCCTCTCTCCTCTCTCTCCTCTCTCTCCTCTCTCTCCTCTCTCTCCTCTCTCTCCTCTCTCTCCTCTATCTCCCCTCTCTCTCCCCTCTCTCCTCTCTCTCCCCTCTCTCCCCTCTCTCCCCTCTCTCCCCTCTCTCTCCCCTCTCTCTCTCCCCTCCCTCTCTCTCCTCTCCCCTCTTCTCTTCTCCTCTCTCTTTCTCTCCCCT
>NC_135511.1:2117609-2119079 GCF_051989575.1 Stigmatopora nigra | reverse complement strand
CCCCTATCTCCCCTATCTCCCCTATCTCCCCTATCTCCCCCTATCTCCCCTATCTCCCCTATCTCCCCCTATCTCCCTATCTCCCCTATCTCCCCTATCTCCCCTATCTCCCCTATCTCCCCTATCTCCCCTATCTCCCCTATCTCCCCCTATCTCCCCTATCTCCCCTATCTCCCCTATCTCCCCTATCTCCCCTATCTCCCCTATCTCCCCTATCTCCCCTATCTCCCCTATCTCCCCTATCTCCCCTATCTCCCCTATCTCCCCTATCTCCCCTATCTCCCCTATCTCCCCTATCTCCCCTATCTCCCCTATCTCCCCTATCCCCTATCTCCCCTATCTCCCCTATCCCTATCTCCCCTATCTCCCCTATCTCCCCTATCTCCCCTATCTCCCCTATCTCCCCTATCTCCCCTATCTCCCCTATCTCCCCTATCTCCCCTATCTCCCCTATCTCCCCTATCTCCCCTATCTCCCCTATCTCCCCTATCTCCCCTATCTCCCCTATCTCCCCTATCTCCCCTATCTCCCCTATCTCCCTCCCCTATCTCCCCTATCTCCCCTATCTCCCCTATCTCCCCTATCTCCCCTATCTCCCCTATCTCCCCTATCTCCCCTATCTCCCCTATCTCCCCTATCTCCCCTATCTCCCCTATCTCCCCTATCTCCCCTATCTCCCCTATCTCCCCCTATCTCCCCTATCTCCCCTATCTCCCCTATCTCCCCTATCTCCCCTATCTCCCCTATCTCCCCTATCTCCCCTATCTCCCTATCTCCCCTATCTCCCCTATCTCCCCTATCTCCCCTATCTCCCCTATCTCCCCTATCTCCCCTATCTCCCCTATCTCCCCTATCTCCCCTATCTCCCCTATCTCCCTATCTCCCTATCTCCCCTATCTCCCCTATCTCCCCTATCTCCCCTATCTCCCCTATCTCCCCTATCTCCCCTATCTCCCCTATCTCCCCTATCTCCCCTATCTCCCCTATCTCCCCTATCTCCCCTATCTCCCTATCCCCCTATCTCCCCTATCTCCCCTATCTCCCCTATCTCCCCTATCTCCCCTATCTCCCTATCTCCCCTATCTCCCCTATCTCCCCTATCTCCCCTATCTCCCCTATCTCCCCTATCTCCCCTATCTCCCCTATCTCCCTATCTCCCCTATCTCCCCTATCTCCCCTATCTCCCCTATCTCCCCTATCTCCCCTATCTCCCCTATCTCCCCTATCTCCCCTATCTCCCCTATCTCCCCTATCTCCCCTATCTCCCCTATCTCCCCTATCTCCCCTATCTCCCCTATCTCCCTATCTCCCCTATCTCCCCTATCTCCCCTATCTCCCCTATCTCCCCTATCTCCCCTATCTCCCCTATCTCCCCTATCTCCCCTATCTCCCCTATCTCCCCTATCTCCCCTATCTCCCCTATCTCCCCTATCTCCCCTATCTCCCCTATCTCCCCTATCTCCCCTATCT
>NC_135511.1:2087609-2112609 GCF_051989575.1 Stigmatopora nigra | reverse complement strand
CTTGTAAAGTTTAGCCTCTTGGATTAGAAATGGGGTCAAAATTATAGACTACAACCTGTTGCGTTGGTATTGTTGTATCACTCTTATTCAAAACTTTTTTCATTGCACAGCTTCGGACATACTGCAAATGAAAAATACTCTCAAAGCAGGAGAGTTTCAACTGGCTGTGTTTCCAAACTTGTCAGAGTATTTTTGTGTAACAGTGCAAACAAAACCCAGTGGAGACTTGCACTGTTTTAAGATGTCCATTGGTTCAGACTTATCATATCTACTTCTATATAAATGTGATATCTACTCTTATCCCCATAATAAGGAAAGGATGAAACAATGGTTTTGTTGTTTTTGGGCTAGGGTCGGATTGCAGGTGGCTTCAACGAGAGCAGCCTCCAAGCTGTCCTTGACGCCATTCCGGAAGATCTGCAATCCCGAGAGCTGTGTCCTTGGTTCAGGACTGTCTTCATTCCGTTTGTTCAGACATTCCTTCCGGCGGGACAGGTACCGCAACACATTCAATTGCACCGCTGTTTATTATAGTTAGTGCACTGCAACTACAGCTTGACAATTTCGTCATACGCTGCTGAGGGTATGATGACTACTAGGCTTTTTGTCAAGTCAATGATGACGACAATGCCTATGTCTGATTTTCACTTTTTTCATCTTCAGAAAATCCTGGCCCGATGGATTGAACAAAGGGCACGCCATCTGGAGCTCATGGAAAAGGTAAGGGGGCAACCTTGTCGCACAATATTGCCTAGAGATGGGGATTAAAATAACTAAATAATATTATGTAGGGATTTTGTTGCCATGATATGGTGGGTCGAGTGGTTAGCGTGTCGGCCTCACAGCTCTGGGGTCCTGGGTTCAAATCCATGTAATGTCCACCTGTGTGGAGTTTGCATGTTCACTGTGTGGGTTTCCTCCCACATTCCAAAAACATGCATGGTAGGCTGATTGGACACTCTAAGCTGCCCCTAGGTATGGGTGGGAGAGTGCATGGTTGTCCTTTTGTCTCCTTGTGCACTGTGATTGGCTGGCCACCGATTCAGGGTGTCCCCTGCCTCTGGCCTGGAGTCAGCTGGGATAGGTTACAGCACCCCTTCGCGACACTAATGAGGATAAAGCGGTTCAGGAATTGAGATGAGATTTTGTTGCCCTCCCTCTCCCACAGTGTGCTTGGCCGCAGAACGGGCTGGCCTTGGCAGAACTCGGGCTGCCGTCTTTGTGGTCATGGACACAATCTGTAAGTTTTCTGTTAACTCTGACACACATTCGCACATGGACTGTGAAAAACAAGCAAATCATTTGGATTCATTCTTTGGGGCGACTTGTTTTTAAATTTTGGGCTGCCACTGATGGCACTCGACAGCCATCCAGATTGAAGCAGAAGGGGCTGGCAGAGATTGAACCATTTCCCGCTTCAAACCAATTGGATAGCAGTCATGGCCAATGAGTTAGAAAACCCACAATAACAATCATCGTCGGCTCTTTGCAGGATGGCGTTTGCTGCTCAGAAGTGGAGAATTTGTGCACCTTGGTGCGCAACCTGCGTCAGCTTCTTCACCTTCATCTCAAATATAACTTCAGTCTCTCACTCTCGCTCTTGGAGAATGTTTGTGATTGTTTTTTCTGAAAAAGACGCTGTCTCCAATTACAAAAGCCTGTCGATCACAACCATTCTCACGGTAGGGTAAGGCGGAAGGTGTGGTCTTCCTCATGCTGGACAAAGTGGCGGCTCCGCCGCTAGTGGCTGCTGCTGTGAAAAACCACATCCAGCCATATGCCGAGGAACAAGGCATTGCTTTGGATGAGGTGCTCCTGCGGTACATTAAGGTGGGAAGCATGCTGGTGCCGATGAGTTCCGTTTCAATGTCTGCAGCATTTGTTGCCATTTGAAATCAGGGCACACTGGAACGTCACAGCTCTCAAACCAACACACTTTTCACACCATGGGAGGCAAAAGTCGTGGCGGTACTTGGATGCATGGCCGATACAGACGTAAGTCAGCTGTCTCTTTGGATCATACCGCCATTCTAGAGGGTGTTGCCTCATTGACGGCTCTAGACTAAGGCTAAGAACAACTTAGAAGCTACCGCGGCTGCCGCTTAAACAGCGCCATTTTGGTTGCGGTAGCTAAATCGGACTCAAAAAGACTTTGTAAAGTTGGACAAAAACTGGAACCACACACGGGAAGTCTTCTGCAGACTGTGACCGAGGTGTAGAATATGCAGAGTCGCTCTTCCAAGCTTATCTGCACATTATTTGTTTTTGCTTTGGTAGGGGAAATAATTGCAGTCACCCTGCGCCACTTCGTGGCTAGAAGTTCGCACCCTCCGTGCATCATGGTATTTTCCAAAAGTATCCAACATATTTAAAAAAAATTATTCACTTATTTTCTCCAAGATCTACTTTTCAAGGAGCCAACCTCCGATCTACTTTGTTCAAGTAGCCAACCTGTAAGGGCTGATCCTATTGGGTTTTTCGATTATCACTGCCAGGTATAGTCTATATCAGTGTTTCCTAACTTTGTTGGAGATACCGAACCCCACCAGTTTCATATGTGCATTCACCGAACCCTACTTTATTGTTAAATAAATATTATTCATTTATTTTCAAATTCAAGATATATAAATCCTCGCAGCTCTGATAGGCCAAGCAATGTCACGTGATTATCTGCAGCCACTGATGATCAAGTGGGGCATGCTATCGTGAATAGACATGATGAGTCAATGTGTCTTGACCTCCGTGGCAAAGCCTCCACCGAACTCCTGAGACCGACTCACCGAAAACGTAGGGTTCGATCGAACCCAGGTTAAGAACCACTGGGCTATATTATCCACGGAATTCCATCGATGACTGTACAGTTGGTTCCCTACTTCCGAACATAATTGACTAAGGACAACTGTTCGCAAGTTGATTTGTTTGTAAGTCCAACAAAATGCCAATCATATACGTAGTTAATGTACTACTGAGGTTGAAGGAATTGGGCCATACACAAGGAGGCACTTTGGCTCTATGGGTACAGCATTATGATAGTGCTACCATGGCAGTAGGAGCAAAACTGTTTGATTGTGCTTCATGGACGTAATGTGTACTCACATTAATATCGTACAAACATCTAAAATTCTGTCAAAGACCTCATCTTCTATATCCGATATAAAGAGTTCGGCTTATCAGGGCGAGTTCGCCGTCCAGCTCACATAGGTCCAAATCACTGTCAGTCAGAGTTGCCACTGTGGGCTTTCGTAAAAGTGATACCGACCAACTTAGGCAAAATCTTGCCTTGCTAGCTGATAGTTTAGTCAAGGCTTCCACAACCCATTCACAAATTGTAACGTAACTCGCCCGACTTTGCCTGCTAGTGTTTGATTAACTATGTTTGCCATCGGACATCCATCGCTCCCAAGCTGTCCTTTTTTATGTGTCGAAGCTGATTTTCTAGGTCCCTCCAATTTCGAACCATTTATCTCTTTGCAGGTGCTATTTTGGAGTTCAAACTGATATTGTTTTGAAAAATGCATACCTAAATACATTTCTATTGGTACCTTTTCTTGCACCCCTGTCATGTTAGGTGTCAGGTTTAAACCCATATACATTCAATAACTTCGGATCGGAGGTAGGACACGCAGAGTCGGCTTGATGAGATTTTCAAAGACTTCAGCTGAAGGAGGGGTCAGAGTAGCCAGCGCTAGGAGATGTGTCCATACCCCCAACAGTTGAGGTCGTTTTATTAACAAAGGGTCATGTGACCTAGGTACAAACTTTAGGCGGGAATAGGTGAACAAAGAAATAGGGGTGTCGTGATAGATGACACACCCCTAACTAAAAGGTGTCATGATGGAAGTTTCCACTAGGTCATGCAAAATTCTATTCTAGTGACTACACTATATAAACCAAAATACATAATAATAAGCATAAAATACATTCATACTTCACATTAGGCTTTATATAGACATAGCGTGTCGGCAAGAAATGCACCCAGGCTGTCAGCGACATCTACAGAATTCTGAATTTAGTGCATACAGTAATACCTTGCCATTTCACGTTTCAACTTTCGCAGCTTCACTACATCACAGATTTTTTTTCTAGGGATTTTTTTAAAATTATTTTTTAAGTTCATAAAAATGAAAATCCTCACTGAAGCTCACAAGCGGAACTAGTGCTGGAATCGCGAAAAAAAGACCTGTTTATCTCCCCAACCAAAAAGGTCTCAGGGCAGACATTTCCAGTTAAGTCAATGCATGGACATTAAAATGAAGTAATAACCAACTTATTCTTTTAATTTATAAATTTCAAAGCATCTTATATTAACCCAGTGGAAGCCATTGACTGCTGTATCCAATCAATCCGTTTCAAGTGGGAAGGGTAGCAGAAGACAGCATGAGCAAAAGTTTTAAATTAGTTCCCAAGAGCCAATCAATTTGACGTCAATGACACTGAAAGAGTTAATTTTAAAAAGTACATTTATTTTTTATTTATTAAATTTTATTTAGTATAGTACTTCAATCATCTTGACAACCCCCCCCCCCCCCCCCCCCCCCCCCCCCGCAGCTGATGACAGAAGCTGTGCTGGAGATCATGCAGAAAGCAGTGGTTCCTTGGAGTAAGCTGGTAGAGGAGCTGGTTCAGCACTACTTGGAGATGCCTGGGCCCAAGTCCGTTCCGTGCTGCATCACACTGCCAAAAGGGTTACTATCTTCTGTTTTATTTTGACGCGCCATTTTCTCCTGCCCACAGGTGGGAGCTTTTCCGCGAGGGCTACCAGCTGATGGAAATCCATAAGATTCTACGGAGCTATGGTGTCCGCACTGACAACCTTACCATCAGCGCTCAAATTATGGTGGGAGGGAGTCAAAAGATAGACCCATTTCATAATGCACTGGATGCTTGAGATCCTTGAAAAAGCTTTCCTTTCAATGTTGTGTTTTCAATTTTTTTATGTTGATATGGAGGGGACCTGTTCATTTTTGCTGGTTTCTGGGTGACTTCCTTTTGATTTTGGTCATTTGATTTTGTGTCATTTCTAGCTAATTTCTATTGATATTAAATATATTCCAGGGTGACTTTCTTTTTATGTAATTGTGTTACATTTGCAGATAGCCTTCTGTTGATGTTAAGTGATTTCCTACTAATTTTAGGGCCATTTGTTGGTGAATTCCGGAATCATTTATTCATTTGGTTGAATTTGGGTCACTTCCTATTCATTTTGGAACATTGCTTGGTAACTTTATGTTGATTTTATTCATGGTCTATTCATATTGTGACATCTTTTGATCTCTGTTGAATCTTGGGCAATCATGGGTGACTTCCTGAAAATTTTGGTCACTTACTGCTAATGTTAAAGCATTTTAGTGTCAGTTAAGGTTCATTCTGAGTGATATTTTAGGTCATTTCTGGATAAAAAGGCCCCCGAAATGTATAAAATTTAATCCGAATGAGCAGGATGTCACTCAGAAATGATCTAAAATCAATTGCATCTCTTGCAAAAGCATTAGATTATGAGAAAAGTAAGAGTCTTGTGTCTTTCAGGTAACAGTGAACTACCTGCTGAAGCAGGACTCTCCTACGGGCCTGCAGGATGCCTTGAGCCTGGCCGGAGTGTACAAGCTTCCTACCTGGCACATCAATTTCTTGCACGCAGTGCGTCTCATCGGCCGAGCTCAGGTAAGTCTGGGCCTCTGTGACCTGTTTTTACCCTTGTCCCCTTTCTTCAAGTACCTTCTTTGACAGAGTGAAGCGTGTTTGGCCGCCATCAAGATTTTGCCCCCAGGAGAGACCACCAGTGTGATGGAGCGTCTAGTGTCCTGGGCCAAGCTGGCATTGGAGGATAAAGATTGCTTAACCTTTGACGTGAGTAGGTAATATCTAGAGAGTCGTACTTTTGGCTAATGCCGCTCAAAGAGAATCAGTGAAGAGTGTATTGACCTATTGGGTGAACAGGGTTATTTGACGACCAATTCCGTTGCACAATATACCAGATTTTCTGGAATATAGGTCGCACTGGAGTAAAGCGGTTCAGAGTGCCAACCCTTTTTGGAGTCCTTGGAGGGGCAGCTAGAGTGCTCGGTCGGCGGACTCCCTCGTTCTGCTGGGGGACTGCAATGCTCACGTGGGCCTTGAAAGTGAGACCTGGAGGAGATTGATTGAGAAGAACAGTCCCCTGATCGAAACCCGACTGATGTTTTATTGTTGGATTTCTGTGCTCGTTGTGGATTGCTAATAATGAACACCATGTTCAAGCATAAGAGTGTCCCTATTTGCACTTGGCACCAGGACACGCTATGCCGCAGTTCAACAATCGTCTTTGTGGTTGTATCATTGAACCTGCGGCCGCATCTCTTTGACATTCTTTTAAAGAGAGGAGCGGAGTTGTCAACCAATCAGCACCTATTGGTGAGTTGGCTCTGATGGTGGGGTCAGATGCCGGTGTGGCCCGGGAGACCCAAACATTTCATGAGGGTCTGCTGGGAACACCTGACGGAGTCCCCTGTCAGAAGAAGTTTCAATTCCCACTTCTGACAGAGCTTCTCATGCACGGGAAGAGGCCCATGGGACTCCCGGGGAAGCTGATGGCTACCGCGTGGCCAAGCGGCACGTGGCTCTGGTTGTCTCGGAGGCAAAAACCTGGGCATGGGAGGAGTTCGCTCAGGCCTTGGAGAACAACTTTCGGTTGGCTGCAAGGAAATTTTGGTCCACCATCCGACGTCTCAGAAGGGGGAAGCAGTGCACCATCAACACAGTGTAAAGTTGGGATGGGGCACTGCTGACCTTGAGTCGGGATGTTGTGAATCGGTGGGCCGAATACTTTGAAGACCTCAATTCTACAGACACCCCTTCCCATGAGAAAGAGCTAGGGGCGGACTCTCTTATCTCTGGGGTTGAAGTCACAATCGGGGTTATAAATTGAAGGCGTCCAAATAAAATCAAACAAGTAGACTTTTAGGCCTCTGCTAGCCAGAGACTGGAAATTTCTCATTGTTTTTGACAAACGGCACTTTTCATCTGATACTTTCGGTTACTTCCATTTGTTTTTCGGTAATTTCTGGGTCGGTTCCTGCTCATTTCCATGTCCCACTTAAGGTCCTGACCAAAATGTTACTCGGGTATGTCACTAAATGAATTGGAAGCGACCCAAATTTACCTGTAAGTGCCCCCAAAATTAACAGGAAGTTACCTGTAAGTACACCCAAAATTAACTAATTTGTATGAATTAATTTGGCCTTTTCAAGTCAAATTGGATTAGACGTCTGTCACATCTTGGACAGTGAATTCCCCACACATTATTAGCAAGCCAACAAAGTTCAAACAGAAGTAACCCATGGGAGAGAGATCCTCAGGCATTTTCTAGTTTTAAATGTCTTCATGGGAATAATAAAACTTGTGACAAGCAACCCCCTTCTACTCAGTATATATGCAATGGGGAAGAGGTCTTTAGGACAGACAAGAAAATCTTAGGTGATTCAAATGTCTTGTTGTCAAGCTTAGTGTCTCTGCTTGTCATTTATAGCACAAGAAAGAGAAGCTGGTCATAAGCTGGGTGATGGTGGAGCTGCTCAAATACCAATGCATTGTACAAAAACGTAAGTTGTCATCTTTCTAGACGTGCCCTGGAGACAGTTGCACTAACTTCTTACTGTGATGAATCCGACTGGCAAAACACATTTTAAGAAAATCCAGCAAGTTAGTACCTGAGAAAATCCATGTTAATATTTAGAAATTAAGTCACGAAGGGGTCTGATTGGTCAGTTCCACTTAATTTAAAACTTTTCAGCAAAATGTTATTGGTTGCCTCAAGATTTTAACTCAGTTAGGACGTGCATGCGTATACACAAATAAACTGAAAAAAGTGTATTTGTGAAATATTTGAGAGAGAGAGAGAGAGACTTGACGGATGCGCTAGTAACGTAAAATAATTAATATTGCTGTTAATGCTTCTCATGAGTTAAGAAATTCTTCCTGCAGGTGACATCCTGAAAAGCATGGAATGTGCAAAGCATCTCCTCATGTTCCAGGCCATTGCCCATCTGCAGGTGAGAGCTCCAACCACGTACGTCAGGTGTCGGTTCAAGTCTTTCAGCTCTCAGGCTTTTTTCAGGAGTATTTTGAAGTCTTCACAGTCCCTGCAGAGTATGAAGACCTCGAAATAAGAAACAAAGTCTGGGAAAATTGTGTGGAAGCGGCTGAGCACACGCCTGGCCCTCGGATCGATGCTGCTCTGCAACGCCTGGACCGCATGCTCTGTTACAGCCGGCAAGCGCAGCTTTCCCACCTGGCTCCGCAAGCTCTGGCAGTGTGGCGCGTCCCCGAAGCCATCGCCTTCCTTGAGTATGTACGCTGTCTGCAATTCTCACTTGACTGTTTTTTGATATCTTATCACCTCTAACCGTAGCGAGCTGTACGAACAGCATTTGGATGTGGACACGGGTAAGGTGCTATTTGGTGCCGCCAGAATGCTGTGCCAGATGGCGAAGGAGGAAGATGACTTGTCATCCACCAGCCACCAAATGGCGTGCCGGGCCGCCACATTGTGCCACCCAAGTAAATACCTCTAATTCTTGTCAAATGCTTTCTGTTTTACTAGGGGTCCCGAAAATGGTCCTTAAGGGCCTCTGTGACTCCTATTTTTTTGTTGTTACCAATGCACCGCAGACAATTTAATCAATGAGGTTTCTGTTAAATCAAGCATCACCTGAATACAATCAGCTGATACAGTCATAGCTCAACTTGAAAAAAATACCCAACCAGATAATAATCTGAATTACAAAATACCTTCATGTAAAGTTCTCATCTCTGTATCCGAAGGAAGATTAATGTTATGCAAAATCCTTTAAATTCAAACAAATCGCTTGGTACCACACCTGCCCGAATCCCCTGAAACCTACTGTGTTTTCTCGCATATTAGCTCCCTCCGTGTATAAGCCGTACCCTTAAAATTGCCTTAAAATCATTGGTCTGACTGTCCAAAGTGTGAGAGTAGTATGGCTCTGTATGCATCTTTTGATATTAGAGTGAACATGATCCAGAATTTTATCCTCTTTAGTTGAACATTTCACCTGCTGGTAATATTTTGGCTAAACAGTTTTGAGATTTCCCTGATTAAAAATGCCTGCAATTATGTGTGTGCCAGTTGGATAGGTTTTCTGGTAATTATTAATGGGAGTCCATTAGTATGGAGAAAGCGGTACTTATCGCATGGGATGTAGACAGCAGTGATGGTAATGAGGGCTTTCTCTCTGGGCAGAAAAATGGGTGTGTATCTCACCGACATGAATTCTTTGTCTGGGGAAAAGTGTCTATACAGTACAGTGCAATTTTTAGCCATCCCTCATTCACATAAATGCAAAGCCCTCCACCACTTTTTTTTCCTGAGTTGCACATCCTGTCTGATTTGAGTAGCATGCGGCTTGCTAGCTCCACCGTATTTGTGGGTATAGCCACGTGATTATTAGCATGGAGCATTCGCCAATTAAGCGATTAGCAGCAAGCTTTAATTCCAAATCGTCCATCTTGTTTATGTTGGCGAGCTAGATGCTTGGTAGCGGGGGTTTGAGTGGTTGTTTCATGAGCTTACACAACAGGCCTGTTTCTGTTTTCTCTCTCGACGTCGTCTATTTTGCCGATAAGACCCGAGAACAAACCATGGGGTCACCTCTAATTTCGTGATCTCTTCTGGGATGCTGCACGCTTGATGAAAGTCACAAGAAGCCTCAAGTTGGTTTTGCTCAACAACTTGTGACAAGACACACAAAACAAGTGAAAAGAGTGCAAAAGTAGGGAGAGGCTTTGACCGCTATACTTAAACACGCTGCCATCTTGGAACAAACAGGTTTTTGCGCCGATAGAGAAATTTTGTTATGATCGCGCCGAGACGTCGTGGCGCGGTCGGATGGATTAGGACCTTGTAGCGGGGAAGCAGGAGGGGACGAGGCGATTTGTGTTCATGACAACAACTTTAATAACTCAGAACGGCCCTACAAAATAACAAGGATGCTAGGTTCACCCAAATGTATTCCCAAATTCACCTTTCAATAAAGGAGGCATCTGAAATCATATCCTTTTATTCTTGCAAGAGAATTGATTCACACGCGCCTCCGGTCAGATGATTCTGAAGACCCCGATGTCTCTTTTACTAATATATTCATAAGATTTGACAACATGCATCATAGAAGTCTAAACATTATTTAGAGTCTCATAACAATATGTCAGTTCTCAAAACTATTGTAGGTCTGTCGAATCTTCCCTACAGACTTTCGATTTGAACCATCCTGGTAAGCCACGCTTCCCAAAACAAATCTACAGTTCCCAAGAGCTTGGTGTGAACCATAGTCTCGAAAAGTCCAGGTGTGAAGGAGAAGTGACGTCCAAAGGTGTTTTGGTTAACTTTAGAGCGAACATTTCTTTTGCAAGAGATGTATTAAAATGCCTTGTATTAATGTAACTGTCAGGTTTAGAACCATATACATTCAATAACTTCGGATCAGAGGTAGCACACGCAGAGTCGGCTTGATGAGATTTTCAAAGACTTCAGCTGAGGGAGGGGTCGGGAGCAGCCAGCGCTTGGAGATGAGTCCATCCCCCAGCGTGACCAGTTCGAATCCCTACCTACCTCCAACAGTTGAGCTGATTTTATTAACAAAGGGTCATGTGACCTAGGTACAAACTTAAGGCGGGAAGAAGTAGACAAAGAATTGGGAGTGTCGTGATAGATGACACCCCCTTAACTAAAAGGTGTCATGATGGAACTTTTCCACTAGGCTCTGCAAAATTCTATCCTAGTGACTATAATACATTCTATACTCCACAGTAACATTTATAATAACGATGAACCTAACATTACTACTAAGCAAAGCGTTCATATAAGTAATGTTTAATATCCAAAATAAGGCAACACGTTCTTCATTGCAAACATATATATAATATAGATTATATTTCAAACAACTTTAAAATAATGATAAACCCAACAAAAGACTTGTGAATCCAAAATGAAATCAAACTGGAGCATGGAGAACAAATGTCATTGAGGAGAGGTGGGGACGTGGCTGCATGGTCACTGAATCATACGCAGGAATTTACGCAGGTACCTTTGCAGCGATGTATGCAGTATCACGCAGTATGATTCAACAATGAATACCAATTCAGTCGTGTTTAAATACACACATCCGGAAATAATCATGAATCACTCGCAGCTGCTCAAACATAACGGCAAGGCAGGAGGGACAAACGAGCTGCTCCTGACAAATACAAATAGTCTTCCCTCGAATATTGCGGATTCACCTTTCGTGGATTCACTTCTTTACGGTTCTTTTTTCTGCTATTAAAGTATTTTTGTTAAAGTTTGCAACCGGAAGACATGAAAAATGGCAGATATCAGGACACTGCTTCCTCCTCTCCGCTTAAATGGTTAGTTCTAAGCACCAACAAAGAAGCAAATTCCACAGAAGAATGGGTCGGCCATAAACTAGAAATATAGCTGAGAAAAAGGTGGCCCGGTCTTGTTCCCAGTGTGTTGCGTTTAGCATCGCGTATGGAGAGAGTCAATATACTTTGAGTGAATTCCAGCCTTGCTGGCGAGCATGGCGAGACGTCGAGGCGGAGCAACATGGAAATCGAGATTCCATTTTATTCCAGACAAAGGGTTGACGTTGTTGCACTTAGCTGAAAATAAAGCTTCTTGGACAGCTAATGGATTGTTGGATGGCGCGGAGAAGTGAAGTGGAAGTTTTATTTCTTGGGCGGCGGTCCGTTGGTGTATGTCGACGGCTACGTCGGCCGGCTATCTGGTGTTGCATACCGACGCCGAGCGCCGTCCGCCCCGCGATCGAGCCCCAGCCGGAACAGGCAGCATCGAGTTTCGCAAGTGGATGCCTTCAGCGGACATTTTAGTATTCAAAGATTAACTGAATGTGTGAATCATCATCATAATGTGTTGGAATGCTGCTGCCTGGCTTCATGGTAAAACCAGCCAGCTTTAATGAACAAGTTCGAAAAACAAGAACAAAGCCTATCTTTTGACGGATTTGTTTATAACAGACAATAGTTTTTTTTAAGTCATTTTGTTGCCTGACATATTTAGTCAGGAGAGTACAGTAAATACCATGAATATTGCGGACAATGGACCCATGTCCACAAGAAGACAAAGGACTGACTGAAACCCCATTTACCTGTTGTATTTTATTTTATTTTTTTATTTATATCAAGCGGAGAGGAACTATTTTCAATGAGTACAGTATTTAAAGTAGTTTCATTTTAAAATACATTCATTATATTTATTAATATTATTATAGTATTAATACATTAGTTATTTGACAGGTAAATATACACTTGTATTTGTGTACTTATATCTTTGTATGGGTTCCTAAAAAATGTATTGTGGTAGCTACAATGGGGTGATCCTACTTTGCGGGTTTTCGGTTAGGTTAGGTTAAAACTATTTCATCCCTTTTTTGGGAAATTTCTTGGTTGCAGTAGCAAGGCAGACACAAGACACACAAGACATTGTAGCCCTAGGTAAAAAACTAAATACCAAAAAGCAATAAAAAAAATACAGAAAAGCAGTAAAAACACAAAACGAGGTAGAGCAGATTAGCCACCCCTACCGGCTGGCATTGAGCAGCGCCATCTTGGTTGCAATAGCAAAAAACGGATACAGAAACAAGAAAAGACGTTGTAGAGTTGGATATAAATGGAACCACTCACAGGAAGTCTTCCACAAGATGGGGAACTTCCACAGACTGTGACCGAGGTTGACAGTAGTCTGGAGCTGAAGAATCCCATAATAATAGATGGAATGGTTGGTCTGAAGTGTCGCTTCTTCTCCCTGCACTTTTGTCCAGCTCTGGATTTCCAGCAGCATTGCGGTGTTGCTCCTCCTGCTGCGTATTGTTCACAGCTAATCCCATTTGTATGACAGCATAGGGATGGCTGAATGGTTCCAAAAATAAGTAGCAGAAAGAAGCTAGGCTAACAGAACAAAGTAAGTTGTAAAAACATTAACTTAGAAAGTATAAAGTACAGTGGTACCTCAACATACAAGCATTTCGAGATACGAGTAAAATTTCGAGCAAATAATTATCTCTAGATACGAGAAAAAATTAGAGATACGAGAAAGCCAGGTGGCCAATACATGTGAGGCTGTTTATCATTGTAGCGCAGCTTTTTTGCCGCATCTCCTTCGTTTATAACATATATCTAAGAGCACTGGCCGGAGCTTTGCCTTTCTTTCAGTGTTTTTTTTTTTTTTTATCCCTTAGCCTATTCGCTCCCGTTGGCGGAGCGATCGCTAATTTAAGACTACTTGTCTTTGGCAAGTAGTCATGCGTTATCCTATTGTGAGGACATTTGTGTGGATCATTTTCAGAATATTTTGAAGGGAATACAACAGCAAACAGCCCATCGATAGTGAACGTGAGGGTGGAGGCGGGGCAAACAGCCAACCCGGCCAGGAGAAGGTATGAACATCTAAAACAAAATTAGAATTAAGTTTAGTGTAATGTTAGATTAAACTTATTTTTGAGTGTGTCTGTATCATATTCCAAGTTCATTTAAATTTGTTTATGTAATATTACGATTCACCGATGCAAAAAGTGGACCGCGCTAAAATAATAAACAGCCTCTCATGTCTTGGCCACCTGGCTTTGTCGTATCTCGAGATAATTATTTGCTCGAAATTTTACTCGAATCTTGAATTTCTCGCATGTCGGGGTGCTTGTATGTCGAGGTACCACTATAGTGGTAGTGGTGCACTCCCCACAACCCTTAGTAGGTAAGTGGTAAGGAAAATGAATGAGTGAATATATACATGTAGTATTTTTTATTCCTGCCTGAAATGTTCCCATATTATCCCTGTCCCTAAAAAGCCAACCATTGACAGCCCGAATGACTATAGGCCTGTGATCATGAAGTGTTTTGAAAAGTTGGTCACCCGCCATGTCAGGAATACAATCCCTCCCTCAGTTGACCCTCACCAGTTTGCTTATAGAGCAAACAGGTCCACTGAGGACGCTATCGCCATAGCTCTACACACGGCACTGAGCCACATGGGAATTATGTGAGGATGCTTTTCATAAACTATAGCTCAGCCTTCAACTCTAATACTAGACATTCTGACAAACTCTCCTACCTTGGACTATCCTCTTCCATCTGTTGCGGATAAAGAACTTCTTAACCAACTGACCACAAACTGTCAGACTTGGTCCCCACCTCTCTTCCTCCATTACGCTGACCACTGGCTCCCCTCAGGGCTGTGTACCGAGTCCTCTTCTGTACTCACTGTACACATACGACTGTACACCGACCCACCACTCTAACTCCATCATCAAATTTGCCGATGACACCACTGTGGTCGGACTCATCTCAGGGGGGATGAGTCTGCTTACAGAGATGAGGTCAACAAACTGTCTTTGTGGTGTTTGGTGCACAATCTCACATCAAACACCACGAAAACTAAAGAAAAAATCTTGGACTTTTGCAAATGCAGCACAGATCTGGCCCACTCCTCATAAAAAGAGTATGGGTAGATGGGGTACAGTCCTTCAAATTCCTGGGGGTCCACCTCATCGGCTGCTCTCTGCCCTCACTGGATGACATAGCCAGCCTTCGCTACCTCAGCAGATCCAGGAACATTGTCAGGGACCCATACCACCCTGGTCACAACCTGTTTCAGCTGCTGCCCTCCGACAGACGCTACAGCTCTCACAAAGTACGGACAAATAGGCTTAAGTAAAGTTTTTTTTCCACATCCATCAGGACTCTAAACTTGCGGTAGGACGACTCACAATCCCTTCTATGTAATAACTTCGGGGTGAGGTAACATGAAAGACGTTGGGCAGTAATCTGCCTCCTACTGGCTGACTGAAGGTAAGTGAGGAGACCATAAGAGGTAAGTGATCCGCTCGTGGGGTGATGCGATGTATCCATAACGGCAGAATGTCAATGAGTCTGAAATTATCACTTATTCTGGCCTTTTGCCGGGAAAACGCACCTTATGGAGAAGCACTACCAATTTCGTCATACGCAGCTGGGTATGATGACATTTAGGCTTTTGTCGAGTCAATATGATGACAAAGCCTATATCCGATTACTATATTACTATGATTATTATTAT
The DNA here is from genome assembly GCF_051989575.1 of Stigmatopora nigra. NCBI lineage: Eukaryota > Metazoa > Chordata > Actinopteri > Syngnathiformes > Syngnathidae > Stigmatopora > Stigmatopora nigra. The sequence goes on along the minus strand of NC_135511.1, from coordinate 2,097,509 downwards.
TATTATTTGTGATTGGTTTATTATTATTATTATTATTATTATTATTAATTTATAGAATGACTATCTTACTGGAGTTAAAGATGAGTATTGAATCGATGACCACATCTCTTCACAGCAACATAAACCCACTCCTTTTTATGTATTTTTTTTTTTTTTTTTAGAAACAATTAGCCTATTCACTATTTGATAGGTTCACCAATAGGCATTCCCAAATGCACGCACAAATAAAGAGACAGGACAATCCTCTGTGAAATTCTTGCAAGAGAGAATCGAACTGACTCGTCTTTGTCTAGGTTAATTCTGGCATCTCACGGATCTTTTCCTTGTTTATTAGTTTCAAGGACCCTAGTTACAATGGACGTCTCAGCTCTCAAGGGAGGGGTGGGAAACAGGAATGAGACGTCAAATAGTCAACGACCCTAGTTTCAATAAACTTCTTAGCTCTCAAAACAAATGAAGGTCATGTACAGCCGAAGGTTTTTCTCCACATTCCAGCAGTCCAAGATAATTCGACCTTCCTGTTGTTTGGTCTAACTAAAGAGCAAAGCATTTACATCGTTGCAAGCAGGTGTACCATAATGACTTTTCTAATGTTATTAAGCTACATAAGTAAAGCAATGAGTTCTTTATTGCGAGCAAATATATAATAATGTAAGACTAATATCCCTAACACTATTGATATAAATTTGAAAATAATTGTTTTATATGAATTTTGTATTCCGTACTGAAGCTTGCTCTGCTATTCCCCATGCTCACAGGAGTCTCAATGTGGCCATGGTACAACACTTACTTTCACTGTGGCCACCCAAGGCTATTGTATCCTCCCAAATCAATAAAACTAAAAACAACTCTTTCAAAAGTAACCATCAAAATGCCACTTATTGCAAAAATCATCACAACAAATTTTTAATGGATTTTTATAATCTAATTACTTTATTTTATTAATAATTGTTGCAGCACTAGTGCTGATATGTTGTTGAGAAAAGCACTTTCTCCTCCCACTGTGGTTAAAAAAACAAATTAGTAATAAACTCATAACTTGCCTTTTTTAAAAAAAACATTTTTACTTTTGTGTTGACTTATCTTGCAAAGAATTATTTCATTTGTGCACCACTTATCCCAAAGGCTGAAAACTCCTGTGTGATTGTATTAAATTTCTCGTTTATAAAGGGTAAGGGATGTTGTGTGCGTTATATTTTTTTTAATCCTGTTTCCAGTACCACTCTAGCCACCAGTCTTAGATTGGAACTTCTCCTTTAATTTTTTTATAAATGTCAATTCCTTTTAAAAGGTTAAAAGTTGGAAAAGGCATCCTATTGTGGAATTTGTTAAGGGTTGACCCTGTTCATCTTCATTTCAGACTTGTTGCTGGACTGTTTGGAGCTTTGCAAGTCAGCACGGCTCTCCATGGACATATGTCACCAGTGCCAATTCTCTGACGATTACGCCTTAGCGACGGAGGTCAGCCTACTCTAATTTTTTTTATTTTTTTATTTTTATTTTTTTATTTTTTAATGTCTATTCCGCTTGATTCCCATAGATTTCCAATGCATTTGAAGTGAGAGTGCCAACCTCCTGCCTCAAATGGATTGGAAGTCCACAAGTGATAATCATTTACAGTGTTCCCTCGCTGCGTCGCGGTTCAGCCACCGCGGATTCAGAGCTTCACGTTTAAAAAAAATAAATAAAAAATATTCCTGTTTTTTGTTATAACATGAATTCCACTCTCTACCCATATTCTATACGGTGTACTGTTTACAGGGGTGTAAATAATAATAATAAATTTAAAAAAATTAAATTCAAATTAAGCATTTTTGAAGGGGCATCCCTACTTCGCCAAAATTCACTTATCGCGGGTGGTCCCGGTCCCCATTAACCGCGATAACTGAGGGAACACTGTATATTCATATATTCACACCTACCAACATGGCTGCAGAAGCAAGTGGACATGGGGAATTAGGGCAGACTCACGTAAAATCTGATTACTCAAAACATGAAACCATTCAACTAGTTTCTGAACCGTTTTATACTCATTAGAGTCGTTGGGGGTGCTGGAGCCTATACCAGCTGATTCCAGGCCAGAGGCAGGGGACTCCCTGGATCGTTGGCCAGCCGATCTCAGGGGACAAGGAGACGGACAACCATGCACACTCACACCCATACCTATTGGAAATCTAGAGTGTCCAATCAGCATACCATGCATGTTCTTAGAGTGTTGAAGGAAACCGGAGTACCCGGGAAAACCCATGTAGGCCCGAGAACATGCAACCTCCACACAGGTGGACATGACCTGGATTTCAACCCAAGACCCCACAGCTCCTTTTTTCCTCATTCAATTTTTATAATTACAAATTCAATGAATGTAATCAATCTTGATAACAGTTCATCAAAACCGTTTTGTTGCTAACAGGATATCAATATGAAAAAAAATTGACGGACAATTTTTTGATTGTATTCAAATTTTATTGGCCCAAAATGTGGATATCTGGTCAGAATGAAGAAAACAACAATTTGGACATGTATGTCATGTTTCCTGGGAAAAAAAGGGACGAAACCAGGCCTTTGTGAAAAAGTATTTACCGTATTTTCACGACTATAAGGCGCACATAAAAGTCTTCGATCTTCTCCAAAATAGACTGTGGGCTTTATATATGTAACAATACTAAAATTGTTATCACGATAAAATAAAATAAATCAGTCGATAGGACAACTACGCCAAGCAGTCCCCAACTCTACTATTTTCCCGTAGAAGTACTGCGCAGTGACTGCTGATATATAGTTTTTTTTTTTTTGTCAATACACCCAATGGATTGTGGCCTGGCGATTGGCATCAACACTAGCGAGATACTATTTGCGAATGGATTGTGGCCTGGCGATCGGCATCAACACCAGCTAGCTACTATTTCGACATCAACACAGTGGTGAAGCATAGAAGACAGTTGGTATCGTTACGCTAGATACTAGCTAGATACTAATTGCGGATGGATTGTGGCTGCCTGTACGAACGTATTAAACTCAGTGTTTTCGATGGACAATTGTTCAATTCGGACACAGAAAATGAGGACTTTGATGGCTTTGTGGGTGATGATGACAAGAGTACATTGTAAAATGGCTAAATAAAGTACAACCGAACTCAGTCTTGCTTCCGTTGCCTTTTTAAAAACGTGTTTTTAGCGTGCGGGTGTAGCGTGCATTTGTGCATGTAGCACCAAATTAGTGTGTTTGCCGTAGTAGTATATTGATACTTAGTGCAAAGTTATCACAGTCGTCAACCTGGGTGTATTGACAAAATGACTATTGATACCAGCAGTCACTGCGCTCCGGAAACAGCGTCTAGCGCTGCTTCCGTTGACAGCGCTATTACAGTTCGATAATTATCTATAAAATATATATATATATATATATATATATATATATATATATATATATATATATATATATATATATATATATATATATATATATATATATATATATATATATATATATATATATATATATATATATATATATATCTATATATATATATATATATCTATATATATATATATATATATATATATATGTATATATATATATATATATATATATATGTATTTTACACACACAAAGGACGCAACGTTCTTTTAGACGCAGCCAGGCATGGCATGCCATGCCATGCCATGCCATGCCATGCCTGGCTGCGTCTAAAAGAACGTTGCGTCCTTTGTGTGTGTAAAATACAGGAATTGCAAAAGTCGTGAAAATACGGTATTTGAAATATAAATAAAACGATGAAGGCATGCAAAGTCGGACAAAGCAGGCCGAGACCTTAAAGTCCCACTATCACAGATTTTTCTTTTAGATAATGGAAACTCATCAACAAATATTATAAAATAAATGGTCAAGACTTTCCAATTAAAATGCTCGCCACCACAGCAATGAAACTAATCGGAAAAGTGCGCAAAGACGCCGACTGGCAGTGACATCACTCGCTAACAACCTACTTTCTTTTTTTAGTGCATTAACATTTGAGAACTTAACATTGGCTTTATTGGCGGCGGTTAATGTTCAATCCTTTTGGACGATCCAATGATCACTGCCAGGCCTTCCTGTCTAAATGGATTGAGTGGCCATTCCTGTCAATACCACTGAAACATAATCATTCTATCAGACCCCTCAAGTAAGAATAAATTTAACATCTACCAGTCAACAGCGGTAAATGACTCATTCAGGTAGAGGTTATTCCTCCTGAAGTTTAAAAGGTAGAAAGGAGTGTTTGATGTGATGTGTGTGCTGTAGCATGTGTCTTCAGGTGCAGAGAAAGATCCCTATTGTCAGTGGCTCTTCCAAGACTTCTTCCATGAAGATTGCATTGTTTTGGAACCCATGTCCGTCTTGCCCGTCCACTACAAAATCACCGCCTGCCTTCTGCCCGTCTCCCAAGGTAAATACAGGAATTTACAGAATATGCACAACTTGACTACTGTTTCACATTGCTTAGTGCAGGGATGGGAAAACCGGTCCTTGAGTGCCGCAGTGGGTGCAGGTTTTTATTCCAACCGATCCAGCACAGAGAGTTTGACCAATGAGATTTCTGCAGAAAACAAGAAGCACCCGACTGCAATCCACTGATTGCACTTGTAGGACACCAGATCTCTATGGGTTGGAATGAAAACCTGCACCCACTGTGGCCCCTTGTGGAATAGTTTGCCCACCACTGGCTTAGTAGCGTCGCACAGGCACTGATATCGCTACCAGCAGGACTAGTTCTGATACTGATAAAGCAATAAAATGAAATCACCGGTGTCAGGGAGAACTAAGAAGTAACCTGTTCTGCAATATGTACTTCTTGAAATCTATAGTTTACTGCTGACCTCTTCAAGATGCCCGCCAGCTCTGTAGGCCACTGTAAGAAAGAAGCTCTCACGTGTCCTTTCCAAGATGATGGTTGACATCCAATTGTGTGGCTTCCATGCATATATCTGCTATGAATTGTTGGGTTTAAGACCATATACATTCAATAATATCGGAGCAGAGGAAACACACAGCCAGTCGTGATGAGAATTTAAACCACTTCATATGAAGGAGGACGCCAGAATAGCCAGAGCAGAAAGATAGTCTATCTTCCTGAATGACCGTTTGGAATTCCTGGCGACTCCCTACAAACAACCTGGTTTTATTAGAGACAAGTCATAAAAATGGGAGGCGTTAATACAAATGCAGGAGGTGGAGAGCAAAAGGTGTAGTGCACATTTTAACCAATAGGTGTAAGTTAAATTCTATTCTAGTAACTTTTAATACATCATAGTGAAAAGGGTGCAAGACTAAATATAAGAATTCAAATATATTTCACATGAATGAAAATGGGTTCATCACTATTAAACTGCTTTGACTATGATAAAACATTTTCAAAATCGGCTGAGAGCTGGTCATAATTTAATTTGATTACGTGCATTGGCTTGACTCCTTTCATGGCTGTCCTGGGGGCATTTTGGTAGTTGCAATAAACAGTATGTAGTAAAATAATGTTTTAAAAATACGAAAACTGTGACTTTTTATTTTATTTTGATGCCTAGACTTTGATGGCCATTACCAACATGGCCGCCCAGGGGCCATTTTTACAGGGAGGATGATAGGACCTTTTTTGTTTTTAAGTAGGCTGTAGATGTCCAATCCAAATAGAGTGAGAATGTGGCAGCGTACAAACGAACTTCAAATGAACTCAAACGTCTTGCGCAGTAGATTACAGCAAAGCAGCGTCGGTCCAAGACATAATAGCAATGACTTTATGTTTGAGTATGCAGTTATCTAGTATTAAAAGAAAGAGCATCAGCCAGAAATATATCATATAAGCAATATATCATATAAGCATAGTCAAGTTGCATTGAAACGCAGTCAGAGCCTGCAAGGCCTTCTCTTCTGGCCTAAAAAAAATTCTGAATCACTGATTGATGTTAATTATATTTTATCCATGAATACTCATTAAATAATTCCCGTTTGACTGTCAGCTTCGTTTCACTGCTTTTCCCCTGATTGTGCTGCTTACAGATGTGTATTTTCATATTAAAGCATTTAACCAACCAAATATTTGTTGCCAGGTTCAGAAATCTACGGGTAGGCCTTCACTATCATTTCTGCAGGCCCTGCAGCATGAAATAAGCATCAATAAAACTGTTGATTTAACCAATTCGATTTTGAGTTGGCGACACCAAGGCCTTCTCGCGTCATCCCTTTCATAAACTATGATCCGCTAGTGATAGAGTGGACTACCCAGGGCTATCAAACTGTCTATTGCTGTGTTGATTTAATATTGGTTTTGTCAACCCACAATGGCTGAAGGAGAGGAAATGGATTTGCTTGCAGATTTACTCTTCAAAGCCATTTTCAAAACAGACTTTTCAAGAAAAGCTAGACATCATTAAGAAAGGTCGGACAACTAGCTAGCAAGCCTGTCACACCTGGGTACGGACATTTTCAGCCCTAATTCGAATAAGAACGAATAACCAATCAGATTTCGAGTTGGCAACACCACAATGCATTGTCGCAGGCGTAAGGATACGTCATTGCCTTGTCGCAGGCGTAGGGTTACGTTATTAGCCAGAGTTACCAAACAATTTGGAGCGAGCTGCACAAGCAAATATATTGTTGTGTTGATTTAAAGCCATTTTCAAGACTGACTATGCCAGAAATTCGACAGGACAGGCTTGACTTTCAGCTAGTAGCTTGGATGGCGATAGAAAAGGGGGAAAGAAAGGAGGATGGATTTTGTGTACAAATTAAAAGGATTTTGGTGAGTAAAGTGTGGGTATATTCCTAAATAATATCTCAATTGTATGAGGTTATTATTGATGCTTTTTTATGTGTCGCAGCTGTAGCTGCTTTATAGCCATAAAATAATATTTGGGGGTTGGATTGATTCAGACGTAGCATTGAAAGCGTCGGTTATTAAAAAAATTAATAAACACATCTATAGCAGCAAGTGTTTTCTATCCCAACAGATAAACGAACATACTCCTTGGACTGTTCCTGCCTCTCACACTGCTCATTTCAAGATGGTGCGTGCAGCGAGTCAACGGTGTCCTTGTTCTAAAGTGATGACGGATGTTAACTTTGCTGGCTGGGGTCACAGGTTCCGACTACCTCCGTCCCCTGCACCGTCCGCTATGCAACATTTTGCAACTATTCCGGGACTACGGTCAGCTAGAGCCCGCCCTCAGAGAGCTGCTCCACTGCTACGCCGGTTGCTTGCAGCACATCACCTCCAACATGATGGACCTTAAAATGGCCACGCTGGTACAGGGCGTCCTTGCGTCAATGTCTAATTGTCACTATCCGGCATTTCACCTCCCTCACGCCGGTGTTTTAGGTTCACGAGCCGCAAATGCTGAAAATGTACAACATGACCTTAAAGGAAGTGCACAAGATGGCAGCCTCATCCCTGAAATCCATCGCTGTGGATCTGCTACATAAGGTGACTGATTTCAAACAGTTGGCTTGTGAGTTATTTTGTGGGTATTAACAAGTTAATTGCTGCTGATTTTTTTGGTCACTTATGGGTCATATTCTTTTCATTACCCATTGCCTCTTTGTGAGGGTCTGCTGGTCTGCCTAGCAGAGCCTAGCATCTGGAAAAGTTTCAGTTCCCACCTCCGACAAAGCTTCTCTTATGTCCAGGAAGTGGCGGCATCAATGAGTCCGTATGGACCATGTTCTGTGTCTTTATTGCAGATGCGGCAGACCCTCAGCTGCCGCCGCAGTGCTGTCATGCTGGCAACCCCAGAATCCGCTGGTGCACACCAGCACACTTAACCCAGCCAAAGTGCACTGAGACCCATGGCATAAGCCAAAAGGACTCCATGGTGGTCATTTAAATTTCAGAACCATCTTGCCAAAGTGTGACAAAATTCATCTTATTACGTAACTCATCTCATTTTCTGAAACGCTTTTTCCTCATTATGGTCACGGGGGGTGCTGGAACCTATCCCAGTTCACTCTGGGCCAGAGACGGGGGACACCCCGAATCAGTGGCCAGTCGATCGCCGGGCACAAGGAGATGGACAACCATGCACACTCACACCCATACCCAAAAAGTATACAGTAATCCCTCGCTTATGGTTAATGGGGACCTTTTTCTTCTATCATTCCCGGAAACACATCCTCAACATTGCGCTTCGCTGCTGCTCCGTCTGCAGAGGCTGCATCTCCATGCAGCGACACATTCCTTAGTCCGACTCGCCGCTGAAACCTCTCAAGCCAGCACTTGCTGGCAGTGAAAACCGTAGGGGGTCGTGGGTTAGTCTGGCTTGAGGCAGCGGGCAGAGGATCACCTTCGTCGACGTCTTCTTCCTCGTCGAGAATGCTGACGTCGTCGTCACCACTCTCATGCACCATGGCGCCGAACAAAGATTTAGCCTTACTTCGGATTAAGTTTCCGTCCAGGCCAATTTGCTTCGCCCTACAATCACGGATCCAAATAACCAGTGCATTTTCCATTCGCACCATGACTTTATTCTGGGTGTTCACAACCTTTTTGGCATCTTTCGTCAAAGATGTTGCAGCAGTTTTGCGGATGTTCTTCTCCTTTTTTATGTACCGTACCGTGGATTCATTCAGGCCGCAATGTCGAGCTACGCTAGCGTAGCTACTTCCTGCCTTCAACTTGTCAAATAAACTCACTTTTTCGGTCATGGTCAACATCTTTCGCTTTTTCTTCGGCTCACTAGAAGCACCAAGGGATGGAGAGCGTTTGGGAGGCATCACGAAGGGCTTCACAAAACTTTTGCGCTTAACTTGGCGAGAAGCGTACTGTACAGCGAGAGATAAGCGTGGACTGAGAATGGGCATCGGGAGAAGCTTGGGCTTCCGTGGTGAATGGGCCAATGGGGAGTCGAGTACATTCAGTGAGCAATCAGCTTGCGCGCTTATGCCCGTGATGCGGCCATGGTGCGGGCGTGATGCGGCCGTGATGCGGCCGTGATCCCACATGATGCTTTGCGCATACGTGCATTTTTTGTGTTTTAAAATTTATAAAATGATGAAATTACTAATTCTAATTGAATATTTTGTTTCCACACCTTCCACACCATTTATAATTTTAATTTAATATCTTTATTTTATTTTTTTTCCTGAAAAAAATCCGCGAAGCTCTGCACACGCGATAGCTGAAGCGCGAAGTAGCAAGGGATCACTGTACTTAATTGTAAGATCACAGTGTTTCAGGATTCAAAATACTAACTTTACACCGTGGAATAACTGTCCTGCGGTACCGCAGGGGTCAGTGCTCTTCCACTGCTCTTAGTCTTTTCATAAATGATCTGCCAAGCTGTTTTCCTTCAATTGTCACCTGTCAAATATACGGCCATGGTGCTGTTCTATCTGTTCATGCGAAAGAGAAAAAAACTGGCTGCACAAGAACTTTGACAAGCGTGTAAAACTGGCTTGAAGAATCCCAACTGCATTTAATAAAGGCTTTGCAAAGTGAGCGACAACTGACAGTGATGCCATCATTTTCTCCAAGGTAAAAAAAAATCAATGTGGTGCAAGAATTTAAATAACTAGAAATCACTCTTGACTTAGAACTTCTCTTCAAACGACACCTAAAAAACACTTTAAATAGAATTTTATTTAATTTGTCCAACTTTAGGTTCATTAGACACTAACTCCTGAGTCAGCAAAACTGTATTTTGGCACGAAGATCATCTGAATTTGCAAAGTGAGGGAGGTTAAGATTAGTGATAAACTCATTGAAATTCACAGCAGGTAGCCTCATAAATGGCATTGAAATGCTTTTGTCATAGGTGCTTACCTGGAAGACTGTGATTGCGATTGGGCCACGGGACTGTGTACGCTTCTCTCCAAAGAAGAAGCCTTTGAAATCCTGTGGAAGGTCATCTACGACACCTGGGAAAACTACCCTAG